>NC_086331.1:89830230-90060664 GCF_032445375.1 Bacillus rossius redtenbacheri | reverse complement strand
TTACATAAAATCTTATTGCATAGTTATATGTGACATATTTCCCTTTAATTTGTATAATATATCATAACTTATTTTGTTAAAATACTTTTTAATTTTAATATAAACTTATATCCTATGTCATAGATATGTCTTTAGACTACACACCTTCTTCCATAGTATATATGTTATCATATGGTAATAAAATAATTTTTAAATGTCTTGAATAAATAAATATTAATATAGCCGTGTTAATATAATGTGTGCCGTGGTGCATATATGGAACATTTATAATGAAATAAAGGTTAGTTTCCCTTCAATTTGATGTATGATTTGTTGTATATAGTCTAAATTAAACTGTTAGAATATCCTAATGAAAATGGGACATTCTTTTACGGACATCCAGTATTTTAATATAGAGTTTACGTGGGCCCGCCTGCCTCCTGGGACGAATTTTGGTGAAGGGTGAACCCAGGTCGCCAAATAGCGTTTACGTGCGCTGGTGCACGAGAGTCTCTCAGGGTGGGTGTTGGCCAAGGTCTGTAGAAGGGGAGGCTAGTCGTTGCCCCTGGCAACCAGCGGGCATTTTCACTCGGGGTGGGGGTTCTACGTCACAGTAGGACCCTTAGCTCGCTCGCGGTCGCTTGAAAGCGCGGGAAACGATGTTCGCCACGTGTTTTGTTCATAGTACGGACGTTTATTATATTGTGTTGTAGACTATGAATTTATCTCTTTGCAGTGTTACATTTGCAGTTCAAGTTAGTGCACTTTTCGACCAATGATAATTAAGTTTTCCACATTAAACTGTGTGGGAATGTAGATAAAAATTTTAATGCATACGCAATTCATAAATTTATTATTAATTTAGTAAAAGTCCTTTCGGTGATATGTACGGCCTCAAATGCAGGAAAGTTCATACTGTGACACTTTTATAGATAAATTTACTCCTTTAGTTACATTTTCTGTTATTCATAAAAATTTGATTGTTTACATTATAAAGAACATTCTTGCAATTTATATTGTTTTTTGTCTATGGTAGAAAATTTTGAGCTAATGAAATGAAATTTTGCGATGCTTTAGAAATCCAAAAGGCGTGCAGAATATTACTTTAATTGTAACTGGACGAAAGTTTGATTAAATATTTAGTATATTTAACTTGTGACTTCCTCTTATTTATTTTCGATGTAATTTATTTTTCTTTGTGTAGTTTCATGAGAATGAAATAAAATAGGGTATACACATGGTAAAAACCATTTTTACATAATTATATGAAACATGATATAAATACCACCGTTCTTCATATTGTGTAACATAAATGTTCACACAATCTAAATTGTATTATAACATTAACAGATAGAAAAATGTCACGTTGAGGTAATTTTTTTAAAGTTGGCCACGTGGTTGGAGGCAGCGGGTATGCGGCTAGCAATGCTACTATGGGCTGTTGGCCACCCAGGAGATCGGTTTGTGGAAATAATAAAAAGTTGGACGTATACGTTTCGTATATTTTTTATGCTCGGCATTATTTTGTAGAATTCTATCTTAAATTTCATGTATGAGTTTAGAATTAAATGTTTATTTGCAATACGAGTACACACGAATCTGCTCGTTACCGAGTTTAGATGTTTAAACATCACTGAAGAGTACTAAAAGGCACGACATTTTTTAAAATCTTTCTATGATGATGGGAGCCGGAGACAGAACAATAAAATCACATTTCAATGGTGATGATTTTTTCGTTTCCATGTATACGGGCTTTTGCACTGTTGATGTCTTCTGCGTATGGCTTTTGCAACGACAGTGGCGCACCCTCGAGGAGGGGCATGCATAATGAGCAGTGCGAGTTTTTCTCTCTGTAGACTACCGTAGTAAAGCGCGGGTTCTCCGGCTAGTAGGAAAATAAATCTACTTGACATCAACCCTCTAATATTCCTAAGCATGAAAGATAATACGAACTATGTCTGAAATTTAACTCCAACTAATGCATCGAAAGCCTCGCACTCCTCATACTCAGCCAACTATTTTTGAAACAAAAATACAATACTGCATTTTTTTCGACACTCTGGAAATTACAAAGAAATATGTATTAATTCAAAACTATTCGTAACTTGAAACACCATGAGCAAAAACCACTTGGACCATATGCATACTACTCAATACTTTGAAAGCCCCCACTCCTTTTGCTTAATCAAGCATTTGTGAATGAAGATAGAGAGAGCTGCAGTTTTTATCGTTATCATCGAAATATCAGAAGTAAATTTTACTAGCTGATACGATTTATGAAGAACCCTGAAAACATCCCATACACCATGTTCAAGAAACTATAAAATCGAAGCACCCCAACACAAGAAAATAAGTCACAAAAAAATCATATTTATAAATTTCCAAGACAAAAAAATATTAAAAATTAAAAATATTCAAAAGAATAAGAAAATTATGGTTGCTCATACCAAACTTCACCCCTGCTAGCAGGGGATGAATGGAACTGGTTACCCTGGCTGGTCCCATTTCTCCAACCCCCCCCCCCCGCCTCAATTGATTCCGAGGGCACGAAGAATAGAGGGGATTGAAGAATAGAGGGGGATTAAGAACACAGAAGGCAGACTTTGATGTATCCTTTATATGGGGAGAGGAGGTAGAAGACACACCTGTAGAGAGGCGAGTTGCGCTGCTTGGAAGCTAGCTCTCTGGGGAAAATTGTTGGTCGTCATATTTTCTGGCAACATGGTATCTAATTTTGGGCTGTCATAGTATGAAGAGAGTTCCATAAATTTTATGGTGGTGTAAACAGGTAGTTCGTTAATGTTTTATCGCTCTATTTATATTATTATTGTTTGCGAGTAAGGAATTATATTTACTGTACTTGTGCATATTGTTTTCAACTGTTTTATGATTATTCCTAATTAATTTTCATGTTGTGTGTTGGTTAATGTAATCAAAATAGTGATGGATGCATGTTTATATTCTACATGTTTTTCTTTCATGCATATGTCTTGGACCGCTCGTTTATTGGTGCAAAGTATCGCGCTAAAGTAGAGTCAAAGTCAATTTTTTGAGCTAAGGATTTCTTGTTTTGCTTTTTATTTTTTCGGAGGGTGTGAATCCTGTCCATTTTATCCAGTGGCGTGTATTCAATTGACGCTAGGTAATCAGTGCTTACTTAACCCTGTTGTTATGATGCTTGGCGTTAAGTAATAATTTTTGCTATCTGGTAATTTCATCTCGTGTGCCAGTGCGATGCGATCACCGTAGCGGGCGCGTCGGTTACCGTGTCACCCGGTTGTCATGGTAACGTGAAAGCCGGATGGGTGAAGAGGCTGGGTGGAGGGGGGGGGGGGGAAGGATTCGCGTATCTTCGTGAGACTACTTCGGTAATGTTCGCTCAAGGCCCGCTGTAGCCAGAGCAGCTGGCCTTAGCCGTGTGTGCGCGCGTTGGTAGGCAGAAGTTGCGTTGTGTCGTGCAACAAACAAATACCGGTACAAATTTTATTTTTACACTTATAATGCAAGTTTTCATTGCGCAACAGTGTCCGTTTTACGATCATTTTATTCTGTTTTCGTGTTTACTGTTTTCGTTTTAAGTGCTAGCCAGTGAGAATGTAAACTTCATCTGCGACTGCCGTCCATGTGCCAACAAGGTAAGCTGTGAGTTCCGCTGCGTATGCTGTCCGGCTTTGAGCAGGACTCTCAACACGGCCCCAGCCGAGAACTCAGCCACTGCGTTGTTTGCAATTTTTTGAGTACTGATTTTAATTCCTTTTCTTTTGAAGATAAAAAAAAATGTTGGTAGTGGGGAGACCGACTCCTGATTTAGACATAAAAACAACAGGAAAATCTTTTGTTAGACATTTTAATTGTAATTTATATTCGAAAAATGAGTGGTTAACAGGCTGCCCATTACTTGGAAAACATTTTTTGCTGGCCAAGTGCATTACATACTTCTACCAGGAAATCTGCAAAAATAGCCCCATTTTGCACCTATAAATCCAAATTTTTCCGGGGGAGGGCCCCCGGACCCCGCCTTAAGGTCGGGGATCAGTGAGATAGCTTACCCACACAAATAACTCCACCACACGCCACTGATATTATCCTGTATTGAGACTGAAAAGATGCATGTAGCAAACAATTGTACAAAACTATATTGCGAGTTGCCTAGACACGGAAATTCAAAAGCAAATTGCATCACAAGAGGTTTATTTAATTTTCTTTCCAAGAACTAATTTGTAATTTTGTTTATGCTCGTACGTAATTGCATTTTTTTTTATTAAATACTAGAAATTGTGTTGAAAATGATAACTTTTTGAGAAGGTTCGGGAGGGAAAATATGTTTGTTACTTTGTATAGCAGTTCATTCAATTTTTAAAATTTTCTAAATTAATATTATATGTACACATTAAATTAAACTTATCAGACTGCACTCTCATCAATACACAAACAATTTTTTTTATTAAATTTTTTCTTGACCATCACCTCCTCATTAGAATTCTTTGAATACTTATATCATAATTTCCCCCACTTTATAATTTCAACTTCCCCTCCATTCCTATTTAATATACCTTATTTACTTCCTTACTCTATAACTGATTCCATGGCCGAATGGATAAGGTGCTCGCCTCCAAACCTCGAGATATCAAGAGTGATCAAGAATCGATCTCCAGCTACCATACACTGATTTTTATAAAATAAAAAATCATACCCAGCGACTCCGGTGCTACCTACCCTCCAACTTCTCAACTAAGTGTGACGTCATTCAAGGTGGCCAACACCCCAGATGGCGGACGACATCTCATACCAGCGGCACCTACTTCACAACTTCTCAAATAAGTTCAGAAGGGGAGGGAGAGGGAAAATAAAAAAAAATGGGATTCGTGGGAAAGAAGGGTTTGAAAAGACGTGTGTGAGGATGTGTTTGGAGTACACCTGCGAGATACAACAGTCAATCATAACACAATAAATCAAAACAGAATATTGGATTTATTTGAAAAAGAAATAATTAGTAATTAAATGGTTGAGGCCCCAGGGTGGTTGTAGAGGAGGTGAAAGGGGGTGTAGTTTCATGAGTATTAAGGGGGAGGTGGAGAACAATAAAAAAAGGCTTGATTGATTAGGATGGGTAGGGGATGCGACAGTGATTGATAATCTTAATTTGCATATACTTTGTGTGGTCCAGTGTGAACATGATTCTCTTGCTTATATCTACTGTGCATTTAACATAACATAACGTTTCAAACAACAGTCACATGATAAATGAAAAAAGAAATTATTTTCTAATTATATTAAATAATTTTATAAAAATTGCAAACCTACACACGTAACAATTTTAAAACAATTATTGATTTATAACATTATTCACCTCTTAATATAATTCAAACAATATTTTGCAGCTTAAATTAAATTCCGTAAACTACTCTCATATTTATTGCACGAAAAGAATGTAAACGCCAAATATGTATGTGAAAATGGCCTTTGTATTTACTCAATCAGCGGGAAAGAGGAAGTGCATGCGAGGTGTCCGCACTTACGTACATAAAAGTTGGAAGTTGAGCTAGAGTGGAAGCGAAAGGCAGCATGATATACTAGGGTTTTATCTTTTGGACGTACGAACATTCGCTACGCGTAACCTATTATTCTTTTGTAGGCTTAGCTTCGCCCACCATGTGTGGTTTTCAACTAACATGTCATCAATTTAATTTCAGACCAATCGCTCGATATACTTATTCTTCTAAAAATTATCTGATATTAATACAAGAAAAATAAAACAAAAACTTAAAATAACATTTGAAGAAGAGTTTTAAAGTGTAGAGATCTTCTTAGAGAGGTATGTTATTGTAATCATTTATAAATACATTTATATTATGTGTATTATAATTCGAATCTCATTACATAAATAATTATCTGACGCGTTCTATGGAACTATTAGAGATATAATTATATCAAATTATTTATTGTGGAATAAATAAATGTTAAAAAATATATATCTTTCAAATTTTCTCCATTTCATAAAATGAACTATCGTTAAAAATATATATATATTTACCGAAACCCTTTATGTCAATAAAAGTATAAGAAAACCTTAGTTTGATAGGAAAAAATGTTGGTATTTTACAAGGGACCTGTCGCACGACCTTATGCCATTTTATTTAATATTTTTTTCTTCTTAAAAACCTTTAAGAAGAACTTATATACTAGTAGTCATGAGAGATAGAATGGAATTTTTGAGAGAACTCTAAATGTTCCCATTGGCGTAGCTGTGTTCATAAAGTTGGGAGGGACAAATAATGATTTTGATGTCATGTAAACCCATTCCCCTGTTACTAAGACGGGGGGTCCGGGCAGTGGCGTAGCCAGGATTTGTGTATGGGGGGGTGTTAAGAAGCATGGCCCCCCTCCCCCCGTATTAAAGCGGGGGGTTCGGGAGTCCTCCCCCGGGAAAATTTGGATTTTAAGTTGTAAAATAGTGCTACTTTAGTAGTTTTCGGTACTTAAATTTAAATATTGTAATGGTAAAAATTTTATTAATTTTAATATAAAAATTTGTTTGAGAGATGAATAAGAAATTAATTAAAGATTTGGTGCTAAGGGGGGGTTTGAACACCTAAACCCCCCCCCCCCCCCTGGCTACACCCCTGGGTCCGGGGGTCCTCCATAGGAAAATTTTGGTTTTAAAAGTGCAAAATAGCGCTTTTTAAGCAGTTTTTGTATCTAACCATTGGATACATCGATGTTAAAATTATTATTGTTTCTTTAAGATAAAATTTGATGAGTGAAGAAATTTCAAATAAAGTTGGGCATAATAATATTATAAAATAAAAATATCACGGTCTAGAAAGTTGGGGGGGGGGCAGTCCCCTCCACCCAAAAAGTTCAGGGGGACACGTCCCCCCTGTCCCCCCCCCCCCCGGTTACTACGACCCTGAATGTTCTCATTAAAAAGGGACTTTTGTTTTATTCTAAAAAAATTGGACAATTCCGAGGTTAAGGTCATCCAAGATGACGGTCACAAATACCTCAGAACATCAGAATAACTCCTGGAACAGGAGGAACATTCATATACATGCTTCTGTCTCTAGGACCGTTTTGAGTTAATGGATAGTTAAAATCTGTAACCCGTTCGGCACTTAGCTCTCCTGTGTAGGGCGGGGACCCTGAACAATCTTCGAGCTCAATTATATAATTTCTTTATATGTGGCGTTGGTATTAAATGGCTGACAAAGTCGCATCTTCAATTTCTGAATGCTGATTGTTTATGTCACTATAACTCTGTTTGACTGCAGTCCAGTTAAGCGCCGTGAACTTATCCTCTTTGTCTGAATGTATACTTGCCTGGAATCCGATTTGCGAACCCTGTGAAGCTCTGTCTTCACTTGAAATGGAAACCGTGCCCTTTTCTGTTGCCAGTGTGGGCTACATTCCTGAAATCGTTCAAACTGAAATCATTTCCTTAGCATTTCAGAGAATTCGTTGCACTTCACCTTTATTTGTTTCAGCTGAAAGGTGACGGAATGTGTTTGATTGCCATTTAGTGAATGTTCCCTCGCAGTTTTCTTTTATGAATGACACTCGACAGCAGATTGAATTTACGATCAGATTAAACTCGTGACAATTTAATCATTGTTTGAAGACTCTCATTTCGATTTTTCGGCACGAAATATTTGTTTTCATTCTCTGTGGCTTCAGATAGTAGTCCGTGCCATACAGGAAGTTACCTGTGAAAAATTGGTCCGAAGCTGGATTTTTGCGCAGTGGTAGAGTCGACCATGCTAAGTACCGTATGAAAAGTTAATCGCTTTTAACTTTAACTTTCAAAAATAATAATGGCAAGAATTGTGTGAATGACAAAATTTTACTTGGGGGGAAAGATTTTGTTGTAGATATTTTTCGCATTTTAATTCTGTAAAGTACTCATAAACTAAAAACAAATTCAATTTTTTTTCACAATAGGTATTGTTCATTATTTTAATATAGTTAAATTCTATTTTATTATTTTACTCGTATTCACATAAAAAATTTCATATTACAAATAATTAAATCAATGCACAAAACATTAGGTATATAAAAACGTTAAAGTATAAACAAAATTCATTTGACCTTAAAAACTGCTTATAGCCTGGGACGGATTTTTGCTATCCTTCAACCGGGGCATAAAATGTGATTACTGCCGTGTGAACCCTTCACCTACCTCCCTTGAGATTCAAAACAACACCTATTTGCATAAATACACAAGTAAAACCAAAATTTTAAAAAGAAAGCACATTTGGAAGCACTCACAGCAAAAAGGAAACACATTGGGACGAAAATTTAACTTTTTTATGATACGATTTAAACAGAAGGATACGATCTCGTCACAGGGATACAATTTCATAATAGGGATACAATCTCGTCACAAGGACACAACCTCTTCAGAGGGATATGTTCTCTCACAGGGATACGATCTCATTACAGGGATATATTCTCGTCACAGGGTTACGACCTTGTCACAGGGATACGATCTCATCATAGGGATACGAACTCATCACAGGGATATATTCTCGTCACAGGGTTACGATCTTGTCACAGGGATACGATTTCATCATAGGGATACGATCTCATCACAGGGATACGATCCCTCCTCAGACGAGAATATTTAAAGGCTAGAGAATTTCGAAGAACCTTGGAAGTAAACGGCTACTTTGATGATTGCGAATTCAAGATCGACAAAAACATCGGTGAAATCTTCGACTTAGACGTTACTACAATCCAGAAGCTAAATAACTCTAACATTCCATTAAATAATTTTACATTTAGGTTCTTCATTAGTATGTAAATAATGTTTTATTTCCTTAACCGTGATAAACGTTTATTTTAAATGCCATCAATTAATTTTTTGTTTAGTAATAGGATATATATATATAACATCGTTGTGTTTCACAATTATTTCAGATTATTAAGTTTTACCGAGAGTGAATGCGCGGAAATCTATTAAGGGAAATAATTTTAATAGAATGCTGAAAGACATTATTTAGAGCTTATCTGCACGTTTTTAAAATGATGCCCAAGGTCTACAATGGGTACCTTTTTGGTATTTTTATTAATAATGGTGGACTTCCCCACTTTGAAAAAAATTCCGCTTTGGACAAATTTTTCAGAGGTTTTATGCCTTCTTTGGTCATTGGTTCCTACATCATAATTGCATCAGAGAAACATCAGTTGTACGAAGGCATTTACTGTAAATTTAGGTTAGCATGTGCAATATTTATTGTTTAGATTTGTCTTAAAAAGAATGAGTAAAAGAAAAAAAAACATGTGTTTTAAAGTTTATTACAATGAGTAGATAAGTTCATTGTAATCCGCTGTAGATATAAATTTAAAGAAATAATAAGTGTCCCAATTATTCAACAAAGAATATAGAAAGCAAATTTTCTAACATTATTTCAGCAGACATAATTTTAGTTAACTAAATTATTAAAAGACAAAAGGCTGAACTCAAAGGACATTCAACTCTATACACTTGCAAAGGAAGAGCAAAAAATGTTTCACTTAACAAACATATTTTAACCGAAATGGTAATATAGAGGTTTAGGTCAAACTTACATCCAGGAACACTTTTATAAACAAAAAAAAATAAAATGTTTAAAAGTACAAATTACAATAGTGTGGTTCTAATCATTTCGTCCAAAAATTAAACAAAAGAATCGAGACCTTACATAAGTCTTTATTATAGGATCTGAGTCGATTAACTAGTTATTAAAACAAAAGATTAGCATAAATGAGTGACTAAATTTTAAAACTAATTTTTCAAAACTATTATACATATATTGGCAAAAATAATGGAAAATAAAGAAAAATATTCCAATTTGTTTTGTCAACATCACTTAATAGATACCAGCACTTTTTTCCAACGCGGTGATAGAAACAAAAATTTGTGACACTGACAAAGAAAGGTTTTTATACAGTTGAGAATGCCAGAGTTTCGTCCGTTATTTCTGTGCAAAGATCGTTTAGAAATCGCTACGAAAAGGAAGCACTAAGCCACAAGAAAATTTTGAGATGGTGTAGGCAACTTAAAGACACAGTTTGTATATGCAAAAATAAACAAGAAGTGGTAGAAATTATACAATAAGTAACACCAGCATTCTGAGTGGCTTATCACGAGTGAATCATTAACGATGAGATTCACTGAAGATCTGCGCTATCAAGAAACACGTTTATCGCAGCCACACAGTCCACCGTTTTAGTAGTGGACCTGACGACTTGACCGCCGTCCCAGGATCCCTGGATGTGCATAGTTCAGTAGCTTGTTTCCTGCCGGCACGAGCCTGGTCTGGGCAACCCACGGGACTCTTCATTGCATTCTGGCTCGCCTAAATTGTTACGGTCGTCCACCAAGACCGCCACAGACCGCTCAATGATCCCCTCAACATGTTGGGTATCCCGTGTCCGTCAGTGACCACACATCAATTGTCCGCCCCGCGCTCTTCCACAGCACTCGGTCTCACGTCTTTCAGCCGGCGCCACTTCACACGCAGGAGTCAGTTTCAATACAGAATTAAAATATCACAGTTAAATTCACAACAAAAAAAAACAGAAACCAATTAAATGTGAAATTACATTAAAATGTCTTAAAAATATTTATCTTTAAATAGGCAATCTGAAAAATCATTACAACGAACACAAAAAAAATCATACGAAAAAAATAAATATATATTGAAAGCAGATGTTTAATGGTAGCATTTCCTGTCAGGCCAAAAAATATATTTTTAATACTGTCTCTAACATTTAATTCCAGGGCCATAAACTGTAAGTAAATAGTACAAATATCCAATACTTAGGTCTCCGTTTCACAAGCCATGTTTTTTTTGTTTCATTTTCTTTTCATTACTATTATTTGAAGGCTTTTGCTGTAAATTTATCAGGGTAGATCTTCTGCATATTATGTTTCGGCTTAAACTTGCTTGAAAGATATTTATTAAATGCTGTCCAATGGCTGTAAAAGGTCACGAAAATTGTCATAATTATGACTTGTGTGACTTTTGGCATTTCGAAAATGACCTTTAGTAAATAACTGGCAACAACATATGTGATACAACAACAAGTGCAAGAGAGCTATGGGAGTAAAACTGGAGGAAAAGCCCTGACGTGACAGCAATGATGAGAAGGTGTTTTGGAGGCAGGAGGCTGTGTGACGTGGTGGTGTGGTGGTGTGGTGGCGTGGTGGTGTGGTGGTGTGGTGGTGTGGTGGCGTGGTGGTGTGGTGGTGTGGTGGCGTGGTGGTGTGGTGGTGTGGTGGCGTGGTGGCATGGTGGTGTGGTGGTGTGGTGGTGTGGTGGCGTGGTGGTGTGGTGGAGTGGTGGTGTGGTGGTGGTGTAGGCGGCTTGTGGGTGTGCTTGCAGGCGCCCTGCCAGGTGGAGCTGGAGAACTGGGTGAACAGCATCCATTCGGCCTGCGCCGCTGCCTTCGCCAGGCACCGCGGCAAGACGGGCACCTTGCACCTGCTGCAAGAGGAGATCTTCCGGCTGGAGAAGGCTATCGACTCGGTGCGGACACATCTAGCGCTCGCAATCTGCTTGCAAACACTACTGCAAGATAGCAACATTTGACTTAGAATGTTCTAGAGATAGCAACACACTAGTTACAACTGGCATAAGCTATAAGCACACGACTAAAACTATCATATTAGAAATACAAAACCAACCATTTCAGAAGTCAGAACTGTGTAACTTAGATACGCCACAGTTTAAAATTTCTAAATCGTGTGTTTACAAGCTGTGCGCTTATGAGGTATAGCAGCAACCCAGCCAGCTGGACTGCAAACATTGCTGGAAACGACCACAATCAGTTCAATTCAAACTGCTGCTTCATTAATGAAAACTGCTGATTTTTAAAGCAGCAAGCAAATACACATTCTCCTTATTTACTGAATAATAATACCTATTTGCATTGGCCATCATTATCCCTATAGTGATTCTCTACAAATTCGATGATTTGTAATTAATACTTAGCTTAATATTCAGGGCTTATCATTACTATCATTCAGTTGGTCAGTGTTCTTTGAAACTATATTTTTTCAAGTGACCAAGTATTTCCTTAGCGTATTGCTAACAAAGCTGAGATGAAAAATATTTAATATTTCTTTTTGCACAGAACACGCACAATCTAAAAATTTTAAATTATTTCAACCAGCAAAATTAATTTTCAATTATTGGTTAAACATGTTTGTTGTGTTAAAACACACTGATTTACAGTTCTAAGGCCAGCGTAACTCATTGTAAGTTTCGAAAACCACATTTACAGTCACTTCATTTCTGCTCATAAAATAATACGTAACATTACAGTAATATCTGCAGCAGTTGCAATATTTATTGATAAATAGTAGTTTATGATGCAATTAATGTTGTTTTTTCATTCGTGTTTATTTTTAGTTCCAGATCATAAATAACCATGTAGTATTCGGTAGATTTCGAAGAATGGCTGCCTATTGTAGTTGTTACTAAGGAGTAATTTCCTGAAAATTCGTACAAACATATTTCCTTTCATGGTCCATTGACCACAAAACTATTTTCATCTCCTAAGTTTATGTGGACACGAAAACTTCCGCACGTTGACAAAAATCACTTGTAGACTCAGTCATAAAAAAATGATAGGAAATCTCTGTCTAGTTAGGTAATGGGCAAGGGGGTAGAAATGTGGAAGGCTTTAAAAAATTGTATTCATAAATATAAAAAAAATCCATTATTTTGAAGTTACTATCCCTTCCAAAAGTAATAAAAAAATGTTTTGTCTTAATCAGTATTTTAATTATGCACACTAACAAATTAGTTTCGATTTATTATTAATCTTCTAAATATTATCTGCAACTATTGTCTGAAACAAATTTTGATACAACCAAACATTACTTAAAGGTGTAGAAAAATTAAGGTTGAAGGACAGTGGCGTCCTTAGAAGTTGCACTGTAAAATCCATTAAAATTTAATGTAAACATTAAAAAAAAACACTATCTTAAGACTTTCCTGAAACAATGTTTGATAAGACCAGACATTACTGCAAAGGGTGGAAAAGAATAAAACAATGGTTGAAATACTTCATAATTTGATCGCTAGGTCTATTATCAAATCTGTATCAATTTAATACAAATTGTTATTAGATAGTTTTCGATACGACTAAACATTGAAATAAAGTGGTCAAAGGACAAAATATTTCAAATATCCTTTTGTTAATTATCTGATAACTTATTACTACAAAAATTTTCGAAATTTTATTAATGCTCGATGATTTGCGGGAAGCTTGATCTGACAGCGCTGCGACAGAGTGTGCCGCAAACTGCCTTGTCATCACGGCATTGCGGACTGGCGATCTAAATATCAGGACAAGGACATCGAAACCACGAGCACCGCAGGGAGTTCCAGGCGACGGAATATCGCCCACATACTACGGTTATGAATTGTATGCGTTAGTTGTTAAAAGTTAATGAAAAAATGTTAGTTTAGATACATGATTCAAGTGTGACAGGATTTCAACAGTGGCTTAAACTCGCACAAATCTGTGGGAAATTTTATAAATTATTCGAAAGGGATATGAATGGCTAGTTTATCTGTGAGTAGTATGTAAATGACGGTCCGGGGACAGGAGTAGGAGTGTGGATTGGGATTGAAAGACTGCCATATTTGATTGTGACATTATGGTGGCCATCTTGGATGACGTTGACCTTGACCTCTGATCTTGACGTTAACCTCGGCGGCCATTTTGGATCCTCAGTCTTGGATCCGCCATATTGGCTCAACCATATTGTATTCTGCCAATTTGTTTTAAGTCATTTTGAATTATGACATCACTATTGCCATTTTCGCTATGGCACCCATTTTGAATATCCGGTTTTTTATGGTAGAAAATCGGTTAAATTTAAAAAAAAAATTATAAAAACTTAAATTATAAAAATTTAAATAAAAAAACATTTTGCCATTTTGAAATTATGTTGTCACGTCCGCGATATTGAAAATCCGTAATTATTGCCAGATTATAATGGGAAATAGCTTAAAATTTATAAAAAAAAATCAATTTATTAAATTTTAATACAATTTTGATAAAAATCGCACTTACATCATGGAATCCTCGGTTCTAACTCGGCGAAAGCAAAAAAAAATGGCTTCGGATTATTTCCCCACAAAAGCCAACGCAAATAGAGGTATTTCAAAGATCTAAGCAGCCTAAATTATATTTGTGTTTTAATGTATTCAGAAATGTTATTAAGACAAACCAATTAAATTTACGGCTAAACAACGTTTTTATACAAAAAGGTTGAAATGAAAAAATAATTAAAGCAGTGTAGCGTATATATGAAAATTGATCACTTAAACACAATTTACGCATGTACGAAAAAACGGGAAGAAATTTGTAGGAAAAATAAAGCAAATATTATTAATTATACTCACATATACCTTTTTTATCACTGTTCAATGTGATTTTTTCCCTATGAATATTAGATAGATAGATAGATGAACACGTTATTGCAGTCACAAAGTAGGTACATGGAACAAAAAATATATAAAAAAAGATACATTTAATATAAACACTAGCTAAAACATAAAACAAATAATAATCAAACACTATTAGTAGTATAAGAAAGTATGTCCGGGCTCAGGCGCCAGGCGCTGGTGCTGGTGCCGGGTCATTGACCGATTGCTCTGACGTCACGGCAGCCATTTTGGACTCAAAAATTACTGAAAATGACTCAAAATTTCTAAAAATTTCCCGTTCTTGAGGGAAAATTTCCCGTTTTTGTCCATAAAAAAAATAAAAAATTCGGAATTCGAAAAACCTCAAAATACTTTTGCCTTAGAAAGCACACATATTCTCCATGATGGCTTAAATTCCCCATTGCCAAGCGGCCCTAAGCCGCTGGCGGAGAGCATTGACCTTGACCTTGACAATAAAAATCAAATTCTTTAATTTTTGACCAAAAAATTCCGGAAAAATTTCAAAAAGTATTTAAAAAATTGTTTAAATAAAATATTTAGTTAGGCCCTACTTAATCCATTTCTGTCCTCGGTTGGATTCCCGTCGAGAGTAAACGTGTAATTTATTAAAATATTTAAAAAATTCTCAATAAAAACCAATAAGAATGAATTACGTCAAACCTCCATTTTGAATTATGATGCCACCGTTACACTTTTCGTTACGGCCGCCATCTTGGATTCTATAAATGTTACATGTAACGTTACGCCCGCCATCTTGGATTCCAGGATCGTTGCTTATTATGTTATGTCCGCCATCTTGAAAAGCCCTCAAAAATATTAGTGACAAAAATGACGTAAACCTTTCAGCATGTGAGGCCGAGCCTTACAGACTATGTGCTGCCAACAAGTATTTTGGCACAATTTTAAATTTGAATTTCTAAAAAATAATGTCTCCAGTCATTCTTTTGCTGCAAGAACTTAAACTTGTTCCTCCTCCTGTACACTCCCATTCAATCTTTGCCAGGCCTGCCTCCCCAATTTTTCCCAGCCATAGATCCGATTTTTGACGAGTCTTTTGCCAGTCAGACTGGTATCAGTTTATTCCCGCCTTGGCGCACGAACGTCGCCTGTAATTCGCCGCCGATCCATGACGAGAACTGCTATGTCCTGCAAGCTCTCGGGGCAGGCTGTTTCTAAGACCTCACCTGACGCGAGCCATTTTCACCAACGTACAGTCACGCCTCTGGGTTCAGTAGAGCCCCTTTCCCACTGCCATCAGCAGCCCCCACACACCCCACCTCTCCAAGTTATCCTGGGAACTCTGCCCAGAGCTTTGACCGGCCACTAACCCCGGCCAGGGTCGGCCTATCCCAAGGCCACGACTCCAGTCCCAAAAAAGTACATGATTGTGCCATCTGGCTGTAGTTTTGCGAATCACTTCCCCTGGGAGTTTGAACGCCCGTTGAACGCCTGCCCTCTGGCGTCTCCCGCAGTAACCAGTACCCCGTAGTTCCTTCCCCGGCCACCAGAGCACTGGCTCAGTCCGCTCCATAAGCTCCATGCTGCTAGCAGTCGCCTCGTGTGAGTCGACCTCTACTTAGTTCAGACACACCTCAGTAGGTCATCGGCCATCATCGGCCAGTACCACCAACTTCGAAATATCGAAGTCAGTATTTCTCGACAAGCCCCTCAGTAATCTTCGGAACATTTCGGTGCGAAAGCCGAAGCCTCCCCCCTTTCTGATCTTTAACTTCGCCTTTTAATTACGAGGCGCTGCCGCCCCAAACTTACTGCGCGCCGCGATTCTGGACTGACCGCTTCGTATCTTCGTCATCAGGACGCCTCTCCGTTTTTCTTTTAAGATGTAATTAACCAGCTAGACAAGGGATATGATTCCCACAACTGTAGTGATTAGCCTTTAGTCAGTCCATGTAGCTCTACCTCGTATGAGTAGACATGTTTTATTCATCATCAGTTATTAATTAATTTTTTTAATCATGGAAACGGCCGCGAAAACTGCGAGTTCGCGAGCTCAGTACATCCGGGCTGATCCTGGAAGCCATCTCCCTGTTTGGTGAGTTTTGACAACCTTTACTCCCCGACCATCATCGTGATTAGAAGCCATTTTCTGCCTATTTTGACAACTGTCTGTGAATCAGTCCTGAACATATGTGTTTCGAATCTGTTCACAGACAGGTTACAAGAACCGGACAGATTACAAGAACCGGAAAGATTACAAGAACCAGACAGATTACAAGAACCGGACAGATGACAAGAACCGGACAGATTACATGAACCGGACACATTCCAAAGACCAGATCAGTTTCCAAGGGCCGGACGACTTAGGCCCTCTGACGTCCAGTCAGCTATTCCACTTCGTCCAGCAATCGTCAAACCGCCAGCTCTTCAGTTTTTTTAACCTTTTCGGACTAGCATTCAACCACGATGTTGCTCAGATCAGACAGCCAGAAGTTTCCTGCGACTCCTTAACATGTTTATTGTTACGAACTTTATTTAAATTGTGCTAATGATCCATATAATTTTCTAATAAAGGCCGGCCCATTATTTAATAATGTGATCATACATCCATGTTAATTATATTTTTGTTAATCAACTTATAAAATATCCAATGTAAAAATAATCGAAAGTAAAATAAAAACAGAGTTACTAATATCTAGACGAAATCATTATTTTGCCTTCTAAAACCAAAAGATCCACTAGATGCCCCGCAGTCATCAGGAGAGTGAATTGTAACAAAGTTATAACATAACTTGGGTTTACTCTGTTATGACTGAGGAGTAGTAGTATAGGAATGACGG
The DNA here is from genome assembly GCF_032445375.1 of Bacillus rossius redtenbacheri. Taxonomy (NCBI): domain Eukaryota; kingdom Metazoa; phylum Arthropoda; class Insecta; order Phasmatodea; family Bacillidae; genus Bacillus; species Bacillus rossius. Next base: position 90,043,440 of record NC_086331.1, on the reverse strand, counting down.
ACCTGCGCCTGGCGCCGGCGCGTGGATTGTGATTGTCGGTCCGCCATATTTGATTGTGACGTCACGGCGGCCATCTTGGATGGTTGTGACCTTGAACTTTGACCTTGACCTTGACCCCGGCGGCCATTTTGGATCCACCATCTTGGATCCGCCATCTTGGATCCGCCATCTTGGATCTGCCATCTTGGATGACGTCATTTTGTTTTCTCGAACTTTCCGGCATTTTTTTCCCGCCATTTTGAATTATGACGTCACCGTTACATTTTCCGTTACGTCCGCCATATTTAACTTTTTTATTTATTATCCGATTTTAATGAAATAATTTTTAAAATTTATAAAAAAATTCAATTAATAAAAATTTAATATATTTTTTAAAAAAACGTACTTTTTAGACACGGAGCTCGGAGTCCTCGGTTCGAACCCGATGAGGTCAAAAAAAAATATTAAAAATGGCGACAGGCTCCTTGCCCCGTGGTGGCTGCAGGCAGACTGACTTACCCACAACACCATTTTTCATAGCATATATATCGTCACCTAGTATGACGTCATGTCCGCCATCTTGTCTTCGATGCTGGAAGCCATCATCAATGTATCGTCGGCGAGAGTGCGCTGACGCCATGTTAGTTTAATTCTTACCCGCTAGAGTGCAGTAATAATTTATTACCAAGGTGCCCCCGCCATCTTGAAATTCGGCCGCCATCTTGAAATCATGTAATAATGTAGCTAGAAAAGCGGGAAAAAATCCAAAATTCATCAAAAAAATCACTCATTAATTTACATATTGATTCAATCGATTCCTGTCCTTGGTTCGATACTCGATCGATGCAATAATGTTTTATTTTATGTAAAAAATTATAACTTCAATAAACCATGTTCAACGTTCTTAAAGAGACTTTAAATTCTCTACTACATTCATCCTATCAAACATCAAGACCAACATATTGGTAATTCATAATTTTAATGCTAGAGATTCGGGAAAAAGTTAAAAATTCATTAAATAAATTTGTAATCTATATACTGATTGATTAGATCGACTTAGGTCCTTGGTTCGATCCCTGGTCGATACAAAATGACTTTAATTTTAAAAAAGTACCAGAAAAGTGTAAGGTTCTAGAAATAAATACCATAAAGTCTTTTACAAAAATAATATTTATTACACAATTTCTATCCTACAGAATCACTTGCGAAAGCCAGCAATCTTATAAACATTTAGCCCTGCCTAGACGTGCAACGACTACTTCTTAGCTCCAACAGCTCCAAATGCTCAAACAGCTCCATCAGCTTCAAATGCTCCAAACGGCCTCCAAATGCTTGACAACTCCAAATGACTACAACAGCTCCAAATGCTCCAAATGCTCCAAATGGCTCCAACAGCTCCAAATGCTCAAACAGCTCCATCAGCTTCAAATGCTCCAAACGGCCTCCAAATGCTTGACAACTCCAAATGACTACAACAGCTCCAAATGCTCCAAATGCTCCAAATGGCTCCAACAGCTCCAAATGCTCCAAACGGCCTCCAAATGCTTGACAGCTCCAAATGGCTCCAACAGCTCCAACAGCTTCAAATGCTCCAAACGGCCTCCAAATGCTTGACAGCTCCAAATGGCTCCAACAGCTCCAAATGCTCCAAATGACTCCAACAGCTCCAAATGATTAAGAAAGCTCCAAATGGCTCCAACAGCTCCAAATGGCTCCAAATGTTTAAATTGCTCCAAAAGGCTCCAAATGCTACAACAGCCTCCAAATGCTTCAAAGGCTCCAAATGCTCCAAATGGCTCAAACAGCTCCAAAAGGCTCCAAATGCTTCAAAAGACTCCAAATGCTCCAACAGCTCCATCTTAAATTGGTTCCATCTGATTCCAATTACTTTTCTTATCGAACTTGGAATGATTACTGACATAACTTTATTAGTATACATTTTGACTGGCAGTGGTAACGTTTTTTTACACCTTTAAGTTATAAGTTTTATTTAGAAATCAGATTTTGATAAATAGTAGCTACCATCTGGAAAGAAAAAAAATATTAATTTATTTTCTAGTTTTACACATACATTTAATTTAAGCCATTATTGTATGTAGCCAGCTTCCCTCAGTTCTTTGAGTATGAAGGATATTTCTTTAATGTTCGAATAGTTTCCTGCACAAAGCGATCCATGTAGTAGTCGTAGCCTGTCAACCAATATGTTAGGATCTTCCCATGAGGTATAATCAATCTCTTCTGCTGCGTTCATCATCCTTGCATGTTTATAATAAATATTATTATCTCTGGTGTCCATCGTTTTAACAGCAACCACAAGGTCACTTTCGTCATCTTGCCAGTGATTATCACAAGTTTGATCAGGATAATTTATTTTATTACGACGTTTCCATCGTTTTGGTCTCAAGCCACCATCACAGTCTTCGCTCTTGCTTGCTTTTGGTGCTTCAGCACAGTACTCAATCATGTCAGCCTTAGATGTGTCAGCACAGTCTTCGTTTATGCCAGCTTCTGATGTGTCACCACAGTCTTCAATCATGTCAGCATCACAAACTTGATCAGGATAATTTATTTTATTACATCGTTTCCATCGTTTTGGTCTCAGACCGCCATCACAGTCTTTGATCTTGCCTGCTTTAGGTGCTTCAGTACAGTACTCAATCATGTCAGCCTCAGATGTGTCACCACAATCTTCAATCATGCCCGCTTCAGATGATTCATCAAAGTCTTTGACCTTGTAAGCTTCAGATGGTTCTCCATCTTTCTCATTTTCATGGAGACGACTAGATATTGGAGTAAATATATTTTTATTTTTAATGTGGTTACAACTTCCTTCGTTTGTTTTAAATTTTATATTATTATCTTGATCCAGATCAGTAATTTTAGCATTAGCTTTTTCGCCTTCGTTCCTCTTCCGCGATGTTGTAGCCCAGTCTTCGTTATCTTTATTCATCTTAATTGTACAGGTCTTGTAATGTCTATCCAAGTATAATCTTCTACCAAAGGATTTCTGACACTGACTACAATGAAATTGTTTTTGACAAGGACCCAAATTACACTCGCTTCTCTCATGTCGTTTAGCATTCTTTCTCAAGGTAAACACCTTGCTACAGTATCTACAGTGATGACGTTTCGATACAGCAACAAATCCCGTTTCAGGATTCATATTAGTTACTGAGACTAATGCCAGATGCAAACTAAGAGTTTTAGATTAGATATATTACTTAAATAGAATTTTTTAATTATTTCATCAGCGAGAATTAATTTATCTCATTCAAAGGTACTTGTTGCAAGTAGTTCTGCTTTTCAACAACAGATGTCGCCACATGTTACTTGCAGGTAAATAATATTTAGTTCTTTTATGCGGGATGCGGGATGCTCACTAACGATCGCAAGAGAAGGATGGCTTCGCTAGACTCTAAGGAGAAGGAAGTTCGTCCATCCTTTTAGTGCTTCTTAGATTCCTCAGTGATTATTAGACTGAGTAATGATATTTTTTTTTAAATTCCACCTGATAAAAATATTACAAGTGCTGATTTATTGGCAGAATTTCAATAATTAAATGCATCATTGAATAAAAAATGACATGACTCATTAAGTAAAAAATTCTTCACCCAGAGATCAATTCCTCATCAGTAACCAGAAGCACTCGGAGAAAACCATCAGATGTCTAGTCAGGAATAATCAGAAGCACCCAGAGAAAACCATCAAAATATTGTCATGAATAATCAGGAGCACACGGAGAAAACTACCATAATATTGTCAAGAATAATCAGGAGCACACGGAGAAATCCACCATAATACTGTCAAGAATAATCAGGAGCACACGGAGAAAACCGCCGCAAGTTTTCTTTGATATAATAAAATTTCAGGAAAAAATAATAATAAAAATAAAAATAAATTAATAAAAAATTAAAAAAAAATAAAAAAAATACATAAATATATTCTGCTAGCTTGTTAACTTCTCATTGTTGAACAAAGATAGAGTTATAGTACAAGCCAGAATTTTATGTATTTTTTATTTAATTTTTTTTAAAATTTTTTATTAATTTATTTTTATTTTTATTATTATGTTTTCCTGAAATTTTAGGATATCAAAGAAAACTTGCGGCGGTTTTCTCCGTGTGCTCCTGATTATTCTTGACAGTATTATGGTGGATTTCTCCGTGTGCTCCTGATTATTCTTGACAATATTATGGTGGATTTCTCTGTGTGCTCCTGATTATTCTTGACAATATTATGGTAGTTTTCTCCGTGTGCTCCTGATTATTCTTGACAATATTTTGATGGTTTTCTCTGGGTGCTTCTGATTATTCCTGACTAGACATCTGATGGTTTTCTCCGAGTGCTTCTGGTTACTGATGAGGAATTGATCTCTGCGTGAAGAATTTTTTAATTAATGAGTCATGTCATTTTTTATTCAAGGATGCATTTAATTATTGATATTCTGCCAATAAATCAGCACTTGTAATATTTTTATCAGGTGGAAAAAAAAATATATATATATCATTACTCAGTCAAATTATCTCTGAGGAATCTAAGAAGCACTAACAGGATGGACGAACTTCCTTCTCCTTGGAGTCTAGCGAAGCCATCCTTCTCTTGCGATCGTTAGTGAGCATCCCGCATCCCGCATAAAAGAACTAAATATTATTTACCTGCAAGTAACATGAGGCGACATCTGTTGTTGAAAAGCAGAACTACTTGCAACAAGTACCTTTGAATGAGATAAATTAATTCTCGCTGATGAAATAATTAAAAAATTCTATTTAAGTAATATATCTAATTTAAAACTCTTAGTTTGCATCTGGCATTAGTCTCAGTAACTAATATGAATCCTGAAACGGGATTTGTTGCTGTATCGAAACGTCATCACTGTAGATACTGTAGCAAGGTGTTTACCTTGAGAAAGAATGCTAAATGACATGAGAGAAGCGAGTGTAATTTGGGTCCTTGTCAAAAACCATTTCATTGCAGTCAGTGTCAGAAATCCTTTGGTAGAAGATATTACTTGGATAGACATTACAAGACCTGTACAATTAAGATGAATAAAGATAACGAAGACTGGGCTACAACATCGTGGAAGAGGAACGAAGGCGAAAAAGCTAATGCTAAAATTACTGATCTGGATCAAGATAATAATTTAAAATTTAAAACAAACGAAGGAAGTTGTAACCACATTAGAAATAAAAATATATTTACTCCAATATCTAGTCGTCTCCATGAAAATGAGAAAGATGGAGAACCATCTGAAGCTTACAAGGTCGAAAACTTTGATAAATCATCTGAAGCGGGCATGATTGAAGATTGTGGTGACACATCTGAGGCTGACATGATTGAGTACTGTACTGAAGCACCTAAAGCAGGCAAGATCAAAGACTGTGATGGCGGTCTGAGACCAAAACGATGGAAACGACGTAATAAAATAAATTATCCTGATCAAGTTTGTGATGCTGACATGATTGAAGACTGTGGTGACACATCAGAAGCTGGCATGAACGAAGACTGTGCTGACACATCTAAGGCTGACATGATTGAGTACTGTGCTGAAGCACCAAAAGCAAGCAATAGCGAAGACTGTGATGGTGGTTTGAGACTAAAAAGATGGAAACGTCGTAATAAATTAAATTATCCTGATCAAGCTTGTGATAATCACTGGCAAGATGACGAAAGTGACCTTGTGGTTGCTGTTAAAACGATAGACATAGAGTTAATAATATTTATTATAAACATGCAAGGATGATAAACGCAGCAGAAGAGATTGATTATACCTCATGGGAAGATCCTAACATATTGGTTGACAGGCTACGACTACTACATGGATCGCTTTGTGCAGGAAACTATTCGAACATTAAAGAAATATCCTTCATACTCAAAGAACTGAGGGAAGCTGGCTACATACAATAATGGCTTAAATTAAATGTATGTGTATAAACTTGAAGATAAATTAATTTTTTTTTCTTTCCAGATGGTAGCTACCATTAATCGAAATCTGATTTTTAATTAAACTTCTAACTTAAAGGTGTAAAAAAACGTTACCACTGCCAGTCAAAATGTGTACTAATAAAGTCATGTCAGTAATCATGCCAAGTTCGATAAGAAAAGTAATTGGAATCAGTTGGAACCAATTGAAGATGGAGCTGTTGGAGCATTTGGAGCCTTTTGAAGCATTTGGAGCCTTTTGGAGCTGTTGGAGCCATTTGGAGCATTTGGAGCCTTTGGAGCATTTGGAGGCTGTTGTAGCATTTGGAGCCTTTTGGAGCATTTGGAGCCATTTGGAGCTGTTGGAACCATTTGGAGCTGTTGGAGCCATTTGGAGCTGTCTTAATCATTTGGAGGCTGTTTGAGAATTTGGAGGCTGTTGGAGCAATTGCAGCCTTTTGAGCATTTGGAGCCTTTTGGAGCTATTTTGAGCATTTGGAGCTGTTGGAGCCTTTTGGAGCATTTGGAGCTGTTGGAGCCATTTGGAGAATTTGTAACATTTGGAGCTGTTGCAGTCATTTGGAGCTGTCAAGCATTTGGAGGCCGTTTGGAGCATTTGGAGCCATTTGGAGCTGTTGGAGTTATTTGGAGCATTTGGAGCTGTTTGAGCCATTTGGAGCTTTCAAGCATTTGGAGCATTTGGAGCTGTTGGAGACATTGGAGCATTTGGAGCTGTTGGAGTCATTTGGAGCTGTCAAGCATTTGGAGACCGTTTTGGAGCATTTGGAGCCATTTGGAGCTGTTGGAGTCATTTGGAGCATTTGGAGCTGTTGGAGCCATTTGGAGCTGTCTAGCATTTGGAGGCCGTTTGGAGCATTTGAAGCTGTTGGAGATGTTGGAGCCATTTGGAGCTGTCAAGCATTTGGAGGCCGTTTGGAGCATTTGGAGCTGTTGGAGCCATTTGGAGCATTTGGAGCATTTGGAGCTGTTGTAGTCATTTGGAGCTGTCAAGCATTTGGAGGCCGTTTGGAGCATTTGGAGCCATTTTGATCTGTTAAGCATTTGGAGCCGTTTGGAGCATTTGAAGCTGATGGAGCTGTTGGAGCATTTGGAGCTGTTGGAGCTAAGAAGTAGTCGTTGCACGTCTATGCAGGGCTAAATGTTTATAAGATTGCTGGCTTTCGCAAGTGATTGTTTAGGATAGAAATTGTGTAATAAATATTATTTTTGTAAAAGAATTTGTGGTATTTATTTCTAGAACCTTACACTTTTCTGGTACTTTTTTAAAATTAAAGTTATTTTGTATCTACCAGGGATTGAACCAAGGACCTTAGTCAATCTAATCAATCAGTATATAGATTACAAATTTATTTAATGAATTTTGAACTTTTTCCCGAATCTCTAGCATTAAAATTATGAATTACTAATATGTTTGTCTTGATGTTTGATAGGATGAATGTAGTAGAGGATTTAAAGTCTCTTGAAGAACGTTGAACATGGTTTATTGTAATTATTATTTTTTAACATAAAATTAAACATTATTGCATCGATCGAGTATCGAACCAAGGACGGGAATCGATTGAATCAATATGTAAATTAATGAGTGATTTTTTTGATGAATTTTGGATTTTTTTCCCGCTTTTCTAGCTACATTATCACATGATTTCAAGATGGCGGCCGAATTTCAAGATGGCGGGGGCACCTCGGTAATATATTATTACTGCACTCTAGCGGGTAAGCATAAACTAACATGGCGTCAGCGCTCTCTCGCCAACGATACATTGATGATGGCTTCCAGCATCGAAGACAAGATGGCGGACATGACGTCATACTAGATGACGATATATATGCTATGAAAAAAAGTGGTGGGGGTAAGTCAGTCTGCCTGCAGCTACCACGGGGGAAGGAGCCTGTCGTCATTTTTAATTTTTTTTTGACCTCGTCGGGTTCGAACCGAGGACTTTTAAGCTTCGTGTCTAAAAAGTATATTTTTAAAAAAAAATATTAAAATTTTATTAATTGAATTTTTTTAATAAATTTTAAATTTTTTTCATTAAAATCGGATAATAAATAAAAAACGTTAAATATGGCGGACGTAACGGAAAATGTAACGGTGACGTCATAATTCAAAATGGCGGGAAAAAAATGCCGGAAAGTTCGAGAAAACAAAATGACGTCATCCAAGATGGCGGATCCAAGATGGCGGATCCAAGATGGTGGATCCAAACTGGCCGCCGGGTTTAAGGTCAAGGTCAAAGGACAAGGTCACAACCATCCAAGATGGCCGCCGTGACGTCAAAATCAAATATGGCGGACCGACAATCACAATCCACGCACCGGCACCAGGCGCAGATACGTCATTCCTATACTACTAGGAGTGTAACAACAAATATTCAAATTAATACGTTATAACCACTGACCCCCAACCGTAGGAGCAATACAGCCCTAATATAGTGTGCCAGAAATTAGGCATTTCGTCGACTTTTTTAATTTTTTCTATAATTTTAAAATTTTTTGGGGTTTCTTATTTTTTTAAATTTATCTGGTTGTTAATGGGGGTGATTTACTTTTGTTAGGCCGGTGTACGCCACGGATTTAAACTTTGTGCCAGTGGACCGAAGCCCCTTTCCCAGGGGGTCAATCTGATATTTTGCTGTCTAATGTGGACATGGTCAGCCCGGTTGAAATTTCTCTCGCCTGCAGTCACGCCCCGAGTTTGTAATTTTAATTCCCTGCATGACCAAAGTTGCATAGAGCATCTCCTGGGCTGCAAGCTGCTACCTTGTAGAGACCTGCTGAGAATAGCATGTCTCGTCACGCATGGGGATCCAGTGGAGCTGTGTTCCCAGCGGAGTGGCGTTTTCTGTACCCCCCCCCCCCCCTCTCTCTACATCACATTAGTTCTGAGAAATCAAGCTAGGAGCAGTGACCGGACGGGACGATGGTCTAGTTTAAAAACCTTCTCCCTGGTCCGACAGACACATCCCCAACATCTAGCGGAGGAAAAAGTAACCGCGGCCCTGGTCGCCAGCGTGCAGAGCTCACCCTCATGACACCTGGTGGCAAGTCAGCTCACCGCCTCAAGTAGTTCCCCCTTACCCCGCTAGAAAGCAGCGTCGTGGTGCCATAAGGCACTATGCTTTCTTCCCGCGACCTGTAGAAGTCGATTGTTCGTTGCCTTCGTTTCGGTCCGGTAGAGAGCGCGCATGTCGTGTTCTTGTCACGCCCGCCTCGGACTCCTTCGGAAATTTTCGGCTTAGAACCGAACCTTCCCCCCTCCTCCCCAGGGCTTTAGCGCCTGTTTTAATTAGAGGCCTCGTCCGCCCTCGTGGACTCAGTCCTTTGATCGCGGCTATTGACCACGTCTTCTCGACGTCCTCTGCGCTAGGAGGCTTTTCGTGGGAATTGCGATTTCGGGTGCAGAAGAGATGTAGTCAGTTGATCTATGGGATGTGATCCCATTTTTTCAGTAGTCGGTCAGTAGTAGTAATTAGTTCAAGTCATGTCTCTAATTTTTAAGTTTTAGTATTTTTTTTCTAAATTTTCGACTTAGTTTGCGCATCCGCGTCTTCTCGGTCCGCGGCATCCTGATGTCGGCGCGAGACACCTAGTGAGCTCCGAACTCTACACCCTGTTTGGTGAGTAATCCGGCCTTTTCCCCCACATTTCCGTTTGTTGGCCTTTTGCGCCGACGGTGTAGGACTGTCTGGAATCAAGTCTAATTCGTTTTGAAATTGATTTGGGTTTCAGACAGGGTCGAAGTGCTGGAGAGACTTAATTGCTCCCAGCTCGTGGTCCTGCACCTCCACTGCGGGTCACGTTAGAAGAGATGTTTCCGCGACCCGACGTTATCTTTTGAAGACCCGGGTGGTAATGTAAAATCAACACCCCCCCCCCCCCCCCCCCACTTTCTAGCTACGAACTACATTAATCGAATGAATAGCCTACCAGCGAACAGTGCTTTCCTCAAGAATATGTAGAATGAATGAAACTAATCATCGATGTAATAATTGGACGAATCAAATTTTGGTGTGATTCTTATAAATTTTTGTTTATGTAATTGTGGGTTGTTAAAGTTGAGTATGTGTTGTTATACTAATATAGGGCCGGCCCATCCTCGAAAAACTTAAGTATATAATTAATATATTAATTGGGAAACTTATAAATGCCAAATCAAATGAAAACAAAATTCATTATTTACATTTTTAAATAAAACAGGGAACCTATAGACCAAGCTACTTGTGTAGTGTTAATTTATTTATGATATACCTTCTTCCCTTAAACGATCCACCAGCTCCCCAGTTGCTTGTGTCAGGGAGTTCCAAATTGTCTTGTTCTCCACCTCGTGCCACCTCTAGTCAATAAACTTATTTTTCTTATAATTCTTACCCAGCAAGTTTCCAAAGCTCTTTTTAATTAATTTTAAATAATTTAATTTTGTGGCACGATAGGCGTAACAATTGGTAGCAGAGCATGGTTTGGTCTATAGGCATACATAAATCGAGTAGACATACCTAAAATAAAAAAAATAATAAATATAGATAAAAAGAAATTAATTAAATTTTGTGATAGCAATTTTGTAATAATAACATTGTGAACTGATCGCTGGTACACCCGGTAGTTATATTGCTTTTCTATTTTAAAATTTATTTTGAGTTTTACGTCCCACTGTGATTGAGTTTGCGCGCGGTGAGACACCGCGAGGCCCCATCGCGTCGGTGCGACGTCCCTTAGGCAGCGTGCCTTATCAGACACGCCTGTCATTCTCCCTGTCACCACTTCACCCCTCCCCTTCACGCCTCACCGGCTGGAGGAGGCAAGGTCATGTCGTTGCTCCCGTGTCCGGCAGCGAAACAATGCGTTGCAATCTAGTTTGTTCCTCACAGCCGACAGTGCCCTGAGTTTGTCTAAATTCCTCCTTTTATCTGTGTTTTTTTTATAACACATCCGCCTGCAAACCAGGCAATCTTTGTGAAAAACAGATAATAGAATTCCTTTCGGACATCGTGGTATTTTTTTTTGTCTCTCGGCGTCTTGCGCGCGCCGACATGTTATCTCTTCACCACATGACAGGGCCGCCAACCGCGCGGAACCTCCTCTCCTGTCCTGTGTGCTCCACCCACGTACCACGTATTTTGTAAACAAACTACCCATGCTTTGTATGTCCTAATAATATAATTTTTATGTCACAAAACAAGCACTATAAATAATCTATACTGCATTAAATCTAGCAGCAAAGTATTTTCTTAATCTAGGGGAACTTAAGGTATAACATAATAATTTTATATATAACTTATAATAATATTAAAAATACAATTAATATGATAATATAAAATATTTTATTTTAGCTAATGTTAAGAAACTTCTATTGTTTACATTTTCTAAGTATCTTAAAATTAACGATAAAGTATTTTAATAGTACATAAAATAAATTTATAAAGGGTCCATTCATTACGTAATATAAAATAAAAATATGCTCTTAAGTAATATTAACTAGTACTCTAATCCTATTGCATCGTTCACAAGCAACGTGAATATACTTCGACGTACCATGTCATTGTGTCACCATACACATCCATGTGCCTAGCTTTTGTTTAGATTTATTTCGTGATCACCCAACGAGAGGTGCAATCACTCGTGCCTTTAAGAAAAGGCCTGAATTAAATTGTTTACATACACGGGTTGAATCCCCAATACTTTTTACGCTAGCCATGAGGTGAGGAATTTATTGTAAGATAGAGTACTATGCCTTTTTTTTAACGTCGAGTTTTCTATGAGCAATTTACCAATTAATCTAAGAATGCAAGGTAAAGGATAAATAATATTTTTGTAATTATGAATTTTGAGTAAACAATTTATTAACTTTTATAATTTTTTGGATCGGTGTTAATTTCCTTTATAAGGTGGTGTACAGCTATGTATTTAAAACATCTAAATTTTTTTCAATATCCATTTTTCATCCAAATTTGTTGATCTTTAGGGTTTCAAACCCGAACTAACTCAGGGGTGAAATTCCCTCGTAGGTCTCTCTGCTTCAGCCTGATGGTCTGATCAACCATCGGAGCTTGAACATATTGAGCCTGTGTGAGTTAAGAAATGTAGGTATCCGGGACAGAGGTGTACTTCGCTTTTTAAGCAAGTCATAAATTCATATCATTAATCTGATCCATCGTCAGATTGTGCAGAGCTATGACTCAAGGCCTTCGACTTCTTATGGACAGCGAAACAATTATGTACAGGGGTTATATTCCCAAATTTAGTTTGTAAGTTACGGGTTACCATACCCATTTACAGGGGTTACAGTCCCCATTAGTCACTGAGTGCTCAAGGACGCATTTCCCTTGTTTCGGCCTCAGTGCTTTTCGGCCTCCCGCACAGCGCCCATTTTGTGTTCCTACACGATATCCAAAATCTGAGATCAACGGGATGAATTTCATTTCATTAATATAACAACGGCATAAATAGTTGTAAGCTTACAGGTACTTTAAGGTTAAGCTTTAAATTTAATTTTTTTATTTATTAAATGATTTTAAGGATTTATTTTAAATAATTCAAACCAAGTTTAAATGGACCCTACTTAATTATAAACCTTGTGTTTGACTCATGAAGTGTTACAGCCAAAGGTCATGGAATTAATTCTGCTTTATTACAAGTAGTAGGGCAACAGACATATATTTTTTATCTTTTCTTTTAGCTCATTAATAATAATAAAACCAATCATATTAAAATACGTTTTCCCCCGAAATTAAGCAGCTACGAGGTGACTAGTCTCATTTTAATATTTAAGGTAATCACCGAGAAGGGTGAAATACTTTCAACCCCCAACGAGAGGTCCACTTAATTAATTTGGGTATGTTTGAGCATCCCGTTTCTGGGCTAGCACAAGCTAGGTAATTTAAGATATTTTAATTTTTAATTTTTACATACCTTATTTCAGTCTTTAACAAGCTACTTGACGTAAAATAGTTTTAATATTTTTTTTACTCAGAAATACCTCTCTGATATTTTTTGAATCTTCTTGAATCTTGTTCCACGATTTCATATATTTAATTTCTGATTACGTTCCTTTTTTTTAATAACCATAATTCGTAAAGTAAGCAAGAATAATGTTTGTAGTGTTTTTGTACTGATTTTGCGTTAATACTTGTACATGTTTATTTCTTTATTTTCCCTTGCACGTAAATGTGATGTACAGTGACATACATAGAGTCTGAGCACTGAAGCTGTCACATCTAGCCATTTTTCTTTTTTCTTTTGCATTCTACCCCAAAGTTGTATTTCTTTTACATCGTTATCGATGAGATTGTTTATTTAAGTAAGAGCTACGTGACTTCCAGACGGCAAACTGGTTTCTTTTATGTGTTTTTCTAAAATAGGAGCTAGGTCAAGCTAGCCAACGAGCGGCGCAAAAGTTAGGGTCCTCTGAGCCAACGAGCCATGACCAGGTCCTCTGAGTGAAAAATCTCATGACCATTTTCGAGTGTTCTTTGGGTTACATTCCCACCACTCATCTTTGGACGGCCTATGTTCAAACCCCCTCTCAGGCAGTGCGAAGCCTATCAGCAGTCATGGAAGATCTAACCGCTCCATTATAATTTATCCCTTTTTTTATTTATAATTGTTGGTTTATTGCATTTTACATTTCTTTAAATAATTTAAATTAGAGTGCGAAGAGTCGTTACTTTACCGTTTTGTTTGCAGAATACTTTTAAATAATAAATATTAGTTAATAATAATAAACATCAGAGTGGTATGCGCTGAAATTTCTTAATTTATCGAATATTTAATATTTTTAAATTAATTCTTTCCTACGTATTGTTGATCTGTTGGGGTTTTCATCCCCAATCATTTAAAATTCCGCCAAGGGAATGCCACCCTTAAGCCCGGTGTCACTCTGGGACTGAGGCTCTGTTTCGCCTTCGGGCAAGCAGCAAATTTGACTGTCTTCTCCATCGCCTGACTGTGCAGGGCTGAGTCCCAATGCCTTCGGCTTCTTATGGAAAGACTATTTTCAGGGGTACACAAATCCCCACCTTTCTTTACGGGCACCCGACGGACCAAGTTCCGGTTTCCGGCCCAGTGTTTTAGGCCCGCCTCACAGCGCCCATGTTTAGAGTTTTGTCACGTGACATCATTCCCAACATCTGAGATCAACTTTCCGAATTACATAATTCACCGTTAAGGGTGATTTAGACAATTATAATACACCTTCGATTTGATCAACATAATTTTTTGTAAGTAGTAGGATACAGGCGAACCTGGTTACTCGCCCAACCAAAGAATATCATCGTTGCAGTTATTTTATCCTATATGCTCCGCATTCAAGCGGGGGAGTATGTGCCGGAAATTAGGCATTTCGTCACCTTTTTTAATTTTTTCTATAATTTTAAAATTTTTTGGGGTTTCTTATTTTTTTTTAATTTATCTGGTTGTTAATGGGGGTGATTTACTTTTGTTAGGCCGGTGTATGCCACGGATTTAAACTTTGTGCCAGTGGACCGAAGCCCCTTTCCCAGGGGGCCAATCTGATATTTTGCTGTCTAATGTGGACATGGTCAGCCCGGTTGAAATTTCTCTCGCCTGCAGTCACGCCCCGAGTTTGTAATTTTAATTCCCTGCATGACCAAAGTTGCATAGAGCATCTCCTGGGCTGCAAGCTGCTACCTTGTAGAGACCTGCTGAGAATAGCATGTCTCGTCACGCATGGGGATCCAGTGGAGCTGTGTTCCCAGTGGAGTGGCGTTTTCTGTACCCCCCCCCCCCCCTCTTTCTCCACATCACTTTAGTTCTGAGAAATCAAGCTAGGAGCAGTGACCGGACGGGACGATGGCCTAGTTCAAAAACCTTCTCCCTGGTCCAACAGACACATCCCCGACATCTAGCGGAGGAAAAAGTAACCGCGGCCCTGGTCGCCAGCGTGCAGAGCTCACCCTCATGACACCTGGTGGCAAGTCAGCTCACCGCCTCAAGTAGTTCCCCCTTACGCCGCTAGAAAGCAGCGTCGCGGTGCCATAAGGCACTATGCTTTCTTCCCGCGACCTGTAGAAGTCGATTGTTCGTTGCCTTCGTTTCGGTCCGGTAGAGAGCGCGCATGTCGTGTTCTTGTCACGCCCGCCTCGGACTCCTTCGGAAATTTTCGGCTTAGAACCGAACCTTCCCCCCTCCACCCCAGGGCTTTAGCGCCTGTTTTAATTAGAAGCCTCGTCCGCCCTCGTGGACTCAGTCCTTTGATCGCGGCTACTGACCACGTCTTCTCGACGTCCTCTGCGCTAGGAGGCTTTTCGCGGGAATTGCGATTTCGGGTGCAGAAGAGATGTAGTCAGTTGATCTATGGGATGTGATCCCATTTTTTCAGTAGTCGGTCAGTAGTAGTAATTAGTTCAAGTCATGTCTCTAATTTTTAAGTTTTAGTATTTTTTTTTTTTTTTTCTAAATTTTCGACTTCTTTTGCGCATCCGCGTCTTCTCGGTCCGCGGCATCCTGATGTCGGCGCGAGACACCTAGTGAGCTCCGAACTCTACACACTGTTTGGTGAGTAATCCGGCCTTTTCCCCCACATTCCCGTTGGTTGGCCTTTTGCACCGATGGTGTAGGACTGTCTGGAAGCAAGTCTAATTCGCTTTGAATTTGATTTGGGTTTCAGACAGGGTCGAAGTGCTGGAGAGACAAATTGCTCCCAGCTCGTGGTCCTGCACCTCCACTGCGGGTCACGTTAGAAGAGATGTTTCCGCGACCCGACGTTATCTTTTGAAGATCCGGGTGGTAATGTAAAATCAACACCCCCCCCCCCCCCCCCACTTTCTAGCTACGAACTACATTAATCGAATGAATAGCCTACCAGCGAACAGTGCTTTCCTCAAGAATATGTAGAATGAATGAAACTAATCATCGATGTAATAATTGGACGAATCAAATTTTGGTGTGATTCTTATAAATTTTTGTTTATGTAATTGTGGGTTGTTAAAGTTGAGTATGTGTTGTTATACTTATATAGGGCCGGCCCGTCCTCGAAAAACTTAAGTATATAATTAATATATTAATTGGGAAACTTATAAATGCCAAATCAAATGAAAACAGAATTCATTATTTACATTTTTAAATAAAACAGGGAACCTATAGACCAAGCTACTTGTGTAGTGTTAATTTATTTATGATATACCTTCTTCCCTTAAACGATCCACCAGCTCCCCAGTTGCTTGTGTCAGGAAGTTCCAAATTGTCTTGTTCTCCACCTCGTGCCACCTCTGGTTAATAAACTTATTTTTCTTATAATTCTTACCCAGCAAGTTTCCAAAGCTCTTTTTAATTAATTTTAAATAATTTAATTTTGAGGCACGAGAGGCGTTACAATAGGACCACCCCCCCCCCCCCCCTTTTCACAGTGCCATACAATAGGTAGTCACTTGAAAATTTATGTTAATGCCGCCATAGGCATTGAGCCAATCGTCCAGAATATGTGGTGTGTCTTACTCTTAAGCCCAATCACCTTGAACTCTGTACTCTGAGAAGGAAAACATAAATTGTTTAACACTCTTTTATTAACTAGTCTCACTGAGTAAATAAACACCCGAAACTTCTCACATGAAAGATTAAATTACGATATCCAAAAATTACAAATGAGTTGCATAGATTTTTCATGTCAAATAACATTATACATTTTTAGGAAGATCTCTCTTTACAGGAAAGGTCTGAGTAAATTCTACAAATAGTAAAGTTATGTATAGACAAACTCCTACACAAGGGTATTCGTTTACAGATACGCCTCTTAACAAGAAGTGGCATATAAACCCTTATGCACTTTCAAAAATTAATTCCTAAACATACTGTTTTTCTCTAACTTGGGTTAAAATTGTTTACTAACTAAAAGTTTAGGCTTATCGTGCTCAGATTGTCTTAGACTACTGTTTGTAGTGGAAAAATGGATACAACATATTTTATTACACCGATGAGTCATGACAGCAAGCACCTACACCGTGTAGCACGGAGTTTCGCGCCCGTGCATCATGCACACACCTTGCACGTTTCAAAATTCTGCCATCAAAGGTGTCATCCTAAGTCACCACGCCATGCCCGCCGCACTCTGCATGTCCAGCTCTCCTCATAAACAAATATTTAAAAAAAAACAACCGACATCATAAAACACTATTCCAAAACAAATTAATATGCACTAAAAGTAAAAAAAAATAATTGTGTATCCTTCTACAACTTAATAATCAACTTACTTTTTCTACTCATCAATATGTAGGTACGATCTTTGTGTTTACCACGCAAGAAGAAAAAAATAATAACAATAAATGTAACTACATTATATTATCATAATAATTTGATTGACTTTTAAGTTGTCTAATATTTTTCATTTCATTTTACTTAGGAGAACTCTAAAAAAATATTTTGATCATTGTTTGTTATTCATATGTATGTGTTGAGCTAGATTTGAAGTGGATAGGTACCTACCTACCGTCTTGAGTGGTAAACACACAGATCGTACCTACATATTGATGAGTAGAAAAAGTAAGTTGATTATTAAGTTGTAGAAGAAAATGTAATATTTTTTTTTAATTTTTAGTGCATATTAATTTGTTTTGGAATTTTTTTTAAGTCGTTTATTTTTTTGTTAAAATTTTTGTTAATTTTTATTTTTAGTGAACCTAAAGTACACTAACTTATTTGTATGAATATGGGTAGACCTACTAAACGTGCTGCTCATATGAGATAGCGCCGTTTAAATGAAACAAACGAAGTCAGGGAGAAACGCCTATCTCAACAGAGGAAATCTACCTCGAGGACAATTTCAAAAGAGACTTGCGAAGAGCGCAAAAATAGACCTTCGAAAATGTGGCTTTACATGAAAAAAGTTCTGAACAGGGAAAATATCGATAATCTACCTTGGTAAAAAAAAAACTTTGCAAAAGGGCAAATATATGCTGCACTAATTCGTGTCAAAAGTTTGGAAGTCATTGCTTTATCATATTTGGACGCCAAGAAATTATTAAATAGATCACACGACAATAGATCGTTGACGGAAATAACGAGACTACGAAATCTGTCTTCCGAAAGTAAAGGTTACATATAATACACCTTAAGTAATGCAATTAGAACGCTTGCGTCATGTTGCAATGCCGCAACGAACGTTAGCGCATTGTAATTTGATTACAGACAGTTAGAAATTCTGCCAAAAATCGCACCCTTACTGTAAGCCGTTAAGGAGTTACATTGATCATCATATTCGACTACGACAATTACTTGACCATAACGACGTTACGGTAGGTGACTCAAATATCCGTATAGCCTAAAAAAGATTCGGCCGAGTATCGTTAATTTGCTCCTAGGAGTTGAAGAGTTCCGTTACTTTGTCATGGATCCCATAATCAGAACTTAACCAAACTCTCATCAAACTACCCTTGAAGTACATGCTTTCCAATAAAAAAAGAATAATCGAAATCGGTTGGCGTGATATTAAGTTATTCGTCCATTTGTCGGGCACATATTTAATGCAAATTTAAGACTTATATAGTTTTCTCATAGATTCCATTGTCAGAACTGGACCAAAGTGAAATGAGAACACACGGGAAGCACCAGTTTTCAAATAAAAAAAGAATCATCAAAATCGGTTCACCCAGTCGAAAGTTCTGAGGTAACAAACATTAAAAAAAACAGTCGAATTGAGAACCTCCTCCTTTTTTGAAGTCGGTTAAAAAATGTCCGAAACTTGCAAATAATCTATGCAATCCACAGCCTTATTACGTTAAATTTTCACCCAGTAGCGAAACCTGAGTGTGGATCCTTCCCATGGTCAAGTATTACCAATCTTTATGTTCACAAAGTCCAAGGCATCCCTACTTGTATTGGCTAAGCGCCACTCACACAGGACGCGCTGATAAAATCCTGACATCTTCTGACCCACCACTGGTACACCATTATCATGCAGGATCAAACAATATGTTGGGTGTTCCAATGTGACGATCGCCAGTCAGTAAAAGACTACGAATACATGTTGGCATGCTTGTGGCTGCAGGACAACAAGCTGAAGCACATGGCGGACCTGCAGCAGAGTGTGGTGTCAGACCCGGGCACCAAGCAGGAGATCACCAAGCAGATCGTGCAGTGGGACGAGAACCTGGAGCGGCTCCACTGCGAGCAATTCCGCCTGCGCTGCTACATGGCCAGCCTGCAGAGCGGCGAGCTTCCCAACCCCAAGGTGAGCGCGCCCCCGATGTGCCCGCTGCATTTTCAAGACAAGCTTCGCACCCCCATAGAGAGTTCAAGTTCACCCCCACTGTACCCACTGCACTCTTCATGGCATGCCCCCACTGTCCCTGCTGCGCTCTTCAGAGCGAGCTTCCCAATCCTTACACTTGCATGCTCCCACTGTGCCCACAACACTATTCACATCGAGGTTCAAAACCCCAAGGTGAATGCACTCCTCCTGTGCCCGCCGCACTCTGCACTGCGAGCTGCCCAACCTCTAAGTGAGCACACCCCCTCTGTGCCAGCTGCACTCTTTTCTGCGAGGATCGCCACCCCATAGTGAGCTCCCCCACTGTGCCCACTGCACTCATTACAGCAAGCTTTGCAACCCTATAATGAGCACGCCCCCACTGTGCCCACTGCACTCATTACAGAAAGTTTTTTCACCCTAGACTGACTCTGCCCCAACTTTTCTCACTGTATTCATCACAGAAAGCTTTGAAACCCTATAGTGAGCATGCCCTCACTGTGCCAGCTGCACTCTTTATGGCGAGATGCTCAACCCCGTAGTGAAAGCCGCCCCACTGTGCCAGCTGCACTCTTCTTTACGAGGTTCCCAACACCATAGTGAGTTCCCCCACTGTGCCCACTGCACTCATCACAGCGAGCTTTGCAACTGTATAGTGAGTGTGCCCCCAATGATCTGACCGCGCTCTTCATGGCGAGATGCACGACCCCATAGTTAGTGCGCCCCCGTTGTGCTCACTGCGCCCTTCCTATAAAGCTTCCTAAAATCCAATGTAAGAAGGCCCCCCACTGTGCCTGGTTCATTCTTCATGGTGAGCTACCCAACCCTAAGGTGAGCCCACTGTGCTCACTACACTCTTCACAGCGAGCTTTCCAATCCCAAGGTAAGAATGCCCCCACTGGGCTTGCTGCACTCTTCACAGAGAACTTCGCAATCCCATAGTGAGCATGCCCTCGCTGTGCATGCTGTTTATGGCAAGTGCACACCTGCTGTGGTCGCTGTGCACTTTAAGGCTAGCTGCCCAACCCCAATGTGTTTGTGCCCTCACTGTACCCGCTACACTTCACAGTGAGCGGCCCAACCCAGATGTGGGTGTGCCCCTGTGATGCATGCTGCACTCTTCACAGCGATTTGCCCAAAACCAAGGTGTGCGTAACCATTCTGTGCCCGTTTCACTCTTCAAGGCGAGGTGCCTTACAACAAGGTGAGAGCGCACCCTGCTGTGCTGCTGAACTATTAAGAATGAAATATCCAAAACCTAAGGTTTTCGCTCCCACACTGTACCCACTACGCTCTTCAAGGTGGACTGCCTAAACCCAATTTGAGCGCTTTATGCTTTGCCTGCTGCACTCCTCACGAAAATCTGCTCAACCCCCCAGTGAGCGCACCCCTTTCTGCCACTTCTGTCTTCACAGCGATCTTCCTAACTCTAATGTGAGCATACTCCTAATGTACCCACTAAACACTTTATGGCGAGTGCTTTACTCTAAAATGAGCGCGCCTCCACTGTGGTCTTCATGGTGAGCTTTCCAACACTAAGGTGAGGGACTCCACGCTGTACCCGCAGTGCTCTTCATGGAAAACTGCATAAAGCAGAGGTGAGCGCCCCCTCCCCCCTTTCTGGGGCCTGCTGAGCCCACTGCTCTTCTTTACGGCAAGCATGCCCCTGATGTGAGCGTTACGCTCTTCCTAGCCTCAATGTAAGCATGCCCCGCTGGGCCTGCTGCACTATTCACTGCGAGCTTCCTAACACCAATGTGAGCGCACAGTGACTGTGCCCACTACACTTTTCTCGGCGAGATGCCCAACCCCAAGGTAAACGAACATTTCTATCATCAAGCCACCAAGCACACTGCTTAGTAGTCGTCTAGTCTATTTCGTGGGCTTACAGCAACCGAGATCGCATGTTTTTATGAAGAGAAACTCACAAAAATCATCTTGGAAAGTTATCAGAACCTTCAAAAAATTCTTCAGTTTCCATCAAAATACCACTCTTCTTTCTTCCTCGTGATATTCACTTTTTTAACAACAGAACACAGATCACAGAAAACGTAATCTAGCATTGTTTCTGCGAGTTTTGAAAATTTTAGAACCATGAAGAATTATTCTTTATTTTAGAGGCATTCTATGTTGAAAGTGAGGTTATTTAACAGTTTTTTCTAACAATATATGTGCAGATCGCTTATTCCATCTCAGCACTCGATATCACCCAAACATACGAGCAATGAGTCGAGGCTAGGAGGTTCGAAGCCCACTATAATTAGGAGGCAGCATTTCCTTAAGCGAAGAGTATAAGGCACTTTCATTTTTTTACAATATGAAATCATAGACTGTAGAATAGTTTTCATCTTGAATTTTATGGCTAGACTTGAAACATAGCTTTGGTCACATATTAATGTCAACATCCATTGACTGGTGTAACAATTACGCTAGTTGTAGTTCCCTCTGTGAAGAATCATGTATATTCTCCCCCTGGTTTCAAACAGCTCATTGCTAGTAAATTTCATGCTCTAATACGGTTTAAAGCATGGTAATATAGTTTTGCCTTGTTGTGCCATTAATTTTAACATCCAAAATTTAAATTATTGAAAAATTATTTGAAAATAAAAGATTGGGAAGTATGATGCCCCTTAAGAGTGGTATATAGAGAAGCGGCTACTCAGAATCCGGCGCGAGCAGCACAAAATACTTCTAGCCTGGGCGGAGTTTAGCCTTGGAGGAGTGGCCTACTAGGAGCGCGTCCTGGCGAAATGATGTCGGTGGAGGGGATGGACTCGGTTTACCCTCCCTCACTCCATGGTCATTCCCTCCTCATGACGGCGCGGTACGGGTCGGGATGTCTCGACAGCATTGCTACCTGCCTGCCTGCCTGCCTGCCTTCCCCGTACGAGCGGAGCGCCGCGCGAGCTAACAGTGGCTACACACAACGTTTCATTCAACTCAAATGTCAAATAACGCGAAAAGTATGTTTATCGTAATGGTAGCATCTTTTTTACGCGTGGGTAGTAGTTCATAAGTAAAAAAAAAGATAAAATGCATTACTATGTTTTTGCTAAAAACACAAACTTTTACGTGAAATGGGAAAAGTGACATTACATCGTAATTTTCGAAGTCACGTGGATATTAAACGTTACATATCCTCCAAGGAACATGAAATTACCTTATTCTGCAAACAAATCTTGCCGAAGTTAAATATATTTTCCGAATCGATGTTATGTATTTTATATAACTCGCATCTGTCAATGATAGTTGTAAAAGCGTTTCGAAATTCATACATATTATGTATTATGTTAAAAAAAAAAAAGTGTTCGTGTTTTTATAAGATGGAATAATTTTCTTTGTAATTGTTTCACTTGTGTCATGGCAATGAGTTATCATGCAAGTAGCATATATTTTATTTGGACGTGGTAGAAAAATGCACTATACAAAAAATCGTTACATAATTCCACATTAAAAAACATGTATTTATTTCACATGTAATTCATGCATTTTGTTTCACACCAATAGACAATGTTCATTATGTTAAAAAAGACAAAGAAATTTAAAAAGAGCACTATAAATTAAACCAACGTGCGCACGAGTTACTTCCAAGAAAGACAAATTTAAAAAAATTGTACGGTATAATAGATATTTCAAACACAAATATTTTTACATCACAAAAACCTTTTTCAAAACAGTTTGCAGAAAAGTCCAACAATCTTTAAAGTATGTAGATGGCCTTTAGAGAGGTATTAAAGAGAAACAAATGCTTAAATATAAATAATTTTACAAATCCGATAAAGTAAAAGACAACAGATTATTTAAACAAGTTTAGTAGAATTACACACAAATTGGTTTTACCTGTGACGCACAAAAATGTACATAAGCTTTATATTTTTTACTAGACATGCATTTATACTATTTGATTTAATGCACCCACACTTTTAAAACAACAAAATACTGAATTTAATTCAGCTTACCACTGAAGCAAAATATTTTTATGGTCGCTATTATACATAATAAGTATAACGAAATTTATTTCGTTTCTCATTTTTGTTAGGACTTACAAGACAAGAGGTTTATGCATACCAAACACTCTTTTTAAGAAATTCTCTTTTTTCTCATTTACAAATTTTACAAAATTTCTCAATTGGCTGCCAAATGAATTAATTTCCTTCAAACTAAGTAACAGTTACGACCACCTCAGTATTTATTCACCTAAACAAGCAATGTCTTCTATACTTTTAAAGCACCATTACTCACTTGAGCATTTAACAGTAGTATGTAAATGGGCATACTGGATCAGGCTTCAGGCTGTGGTGCCGGTGCCGGTGTCCGCCATCTTGGATTGTGACGTCACGGCGGCCATCTTGGATTGTGACGTCACGGCGGCCATCTTGGATAAGCGTAACGGGACATAACGTAATGGGACAAGTAGATCACGGCGGCCATTTTGGATCCGCCATTTTGGATGACGTCATTGTGTTCTAGAAAATTCCGGTGATGTGTTTTCCGCCATTTTGATTGATGACGTCACCGTTGCAATTTTTGTTACGGTCGCCATCTTGAAATTTGGACGCCATCTTGAAAATCTTTAATTATTATCCGATTTTAATGA
Source organism: Bacillus rossius redtenbacheri (assembly GCF_032445375.1). Classification (NCBI taxonomy): domain Eukaryota; kingdom Metazoa; phylum Arthropoda; class Insecta; order Phasmatodea; family Bacillidae; genus Bacillus; species Bacillus rossius. The sequence goes on along the minus strand of NC_086331.1, from coordinate 90,019,729 downwards.
AAAAAATTCCAAAATTCATCAAAAATTAACTTATTCGAATTCTGATTGATTATATAGATCACCGTCCTCGGTTCGAACCCGGTGAGTGCAAAAAAAACTAAAAATGGCGACAGGCTCCTTCCTCAATGGTGGATGCAGGCAGACTGACTCCTACCACTTTTTTTTCAAAGCATATATACCATCAGGTAGTATGACGTCATGTCCACCATCTTGAAATTTGGACGCCATCTTGAAAATCTTTATTTATTATCCGATTTTAATGAAAAAAATTACAAAATTCATCAAAAAATTAACGTATTTGAATTCTGTTTGATTATATCGATTCCCGTCCTTGGTTCGATTCCCGGCGAGAGTAAACATCAGATCCTTCCTCCATGAAAGCTACCTAGACTGATCTACCACCACCAGTACCAAGGTATATATCATCAACTGGTATGACATCATGTCCGCCATCTTGTCTTCATCCGCTGGAGACCACCATCTTGTATTCGTCTGCTAGAGTGTGCCGATACCATGTAGTATAATTATCTGGTCACAATACATTTGTCCTCAACTGTTGACATTGAACATTGACCTTGGCCTTTGACCTTGACCTTGGCCTTTGACCTTGACCTTGGCCTCTGACCTTGACCTTGGCCTTTGACCTTGAAATTTGATCTTAACCTTGAAATTTGACCTTGACCTTGAAATTTGACCTTGACCTTGAAATTTGACCTTGACCTTGAAATTTGACCATGACCTTGAAATTTGACCTTGACCTTGAAATTTGACCTTGACCTTGAACTTTGACCTTGACCTTGAAATTTGACCTTGACCTTGAACTTTGACCTTGACCTTGAACTTTGACCTTGACCTTGAAATTTGACCCTGACCTTGAAATTTGACCTTGACCTTGAAATTTGACTTTGTCCTTGTCGACCATCATGGATCCGACATTTTATGTTCAGTACATGCTACCAGGAGCTACCACCTGCTGGAGTACGCCATCTTGTGTGTGTACTTGTATTATAGAGTACATTTTTACAGTGCAGTAATTATTTATTACGGAGGTGCCCCCCGCCATCTTGAAATTCGGACGCCATCTTGAAATCATGTAATAATGTAGCTAGAAAAGCGGGAAAAAATCCAAAATTCATCAAAAAAATCACTCATTAATTTACACATCGATTCGATCCGCTCCAGTCCTTGGTTCGATCCTCAATCGTTGCAATAATGTTTAATTTTACGAAAAAATAACTTCAATAAGCCACGTTCAACATTCTTAAAGAGACTTTAAAACCTCTACTACCATCATCCTATAAGCCATCAAGACCACCATATTGAAAATTCGTAATTGTAATGCTAGAGATTCGGGAAAAAGTTCAAAATTCATTAAACAAATTTGTAATCTATATACTGATTGATTAGATCGACTAAGGTCCTTGGTTCGATCCCTGGCCGATAAAAACCAACTTTAATATTTTTAAAAAAGTACCACTAAAGTGGCAGGTTTGAGAAAATAAAAAACACCACAAATTCTTTTACAAACATAATATTTATTACACAATTTCTATCCTACTACAGGATCACTTGCGAAATCCAGCAATCTTATAAACATTTAGCTTTGCATAGACGTGCAACGACTACTTCTTAGCTCCAACAGCTCCAAATGCTCCAACAGCTCCAAATGCTCCAACAGCCTCCAAATGCTCCAACAGCCTCCAAATGGTTCCAACAGCTCCAAATGCTCCAACTACCTTTTCTTTCAACAGCTCCAATGATATTGGGCTACAATGCTACGAGTCTAAGAGACAACGAGGCTACAAGGCTACGAGTCTAAAAGGATCTAGCTGGTTCCGAGTTATACATGGCTGAGAGACTGCATGACTAAAAGACCGCATGGCTACGAAACTACATGTCTATGAAGCTACATGGATACAAGTCTACTCGGCTCCAACACACAATGTACACATAGTACACACAGGAAACGGGACGTACACACAGGAAAACGAAATGTACAAACAGGAAAACGAAATGTACAAACAGGAAAACGAAACGTACAAACAGGAAAACGAAATGTACACACAGGAAAACAAAATGTACAAACAGGAAAACGAAATGTACAAACAGGAAAACGAAATGTACAAACAGGAAAACGAAATGTACAAACAGGAAAACGAAATGTACAAACAAGAAAACGAAATGTACACACAGGAAAACGAAATGTACAAACAGGAAAACGAAATGTATAAACAGGAAAACGAAATGTACAAACATGAAAACGAAATGTACACACAGGAAAACGAAATGTACAAACAGGAAAACGAAATGTACTAACAGGAAAACGAAATGTACACACAGGAAAACGAAATGTACACACAGGAAATCGGAACGTACACACAGTACACACAGGAAACGGAATGATCACACATACAGTAGCGGAAACACAGACTTATTTGGAAATCAGGATACAAGAAATAAATCATACTTTTTTAAAATATAAATAATTCATTTTATTTTTCATTAGTACACACATGACAGTTAATCAAATGATTATTGTATGTAGCCAGCGTTCCGAAGTTCTTTAAGTATGGTCGATACTTCCACGATATGCGAGTAGTTTCCTCTACGAACAGATGCCACCATCAGTCTTAGCCGGTCAACCAATATGTTTGGATCTTTCCATGATGTGGAATCAATCTCTTCTGACACCATCTTCCTTACACGTTTATTATAAATATTCTGATCTCTGCTGTCCTCCGTTATAACACCAACCTCAGGGTTACTTTCATCATCGAGCCAGTGATCATCACAAGCTTGATCAGATTTATTATAACACGACGTTTCCATCGCTTCGGTCTCAGGACACCGCCACATTCTTCGGTTTTGTCAGCTTTAGGTTCTGCATCACAGTCTTCGATAACGTCGCCAGCTTCAGAGTCACTGTAGCAATCACCGTAGAAGACATCGTCTTCACCCAGATTACCGTATAAGAACTCGTTATCGTCGATGTCGAAGTGTCTTCACCGCCTGTATGCTTCCTTTTCAGGAGTCCAATATTTTTACAAAGTATGGAGGATCTGCTAAATATAGGCTTGAGTGTGTTTTCACTTTTCAAGGTGTTGATACTTCCATTAGTTTCAGTCTTCCCGAAACCATCAGCATCCTTCAATATTTGTTTCTCGTCACGATCGGCGTGCTACGGCTTCCATAATTTCTATATTAATAATATTATTTGTCTTAAAATCTCCGCGTCCGTGTCACTATCACAGACGTAAAGACATCATCTTCGTAGCAGTCATCAATATTGCCATGAGCTGCATCAATATCACTCATTTTATGATATCGTTTCCTCATTTCAGTTGTCAGAGATGTACCACAATCTATGATCTTGTGAGCTCCATTCTCATTTTCTGTAAAAGCTAGTGTGTACAGTTATATTATTTAATCCTTCAACCTATCATCACAAACTCAATTAAATAATTGTAGTATATAGAAAAAAAATCATCAAAGTTCCTTTCATTTAATCTTGGGAACCGCATCATCCCTTTCACCTTTAGTAGGTATAGTTTCTTGAGCCCAAGAGTCTTTCATTATGTACCATGCAGTGTTCTTCAAGAGATGTGATATACTTCTAGTTCCACATACAAATCCATCCTATCAATGATTTGTTTATACATTAGAAAAACCTTCATGTTAATTTTTACATGTTTTATTAAATTATCACTTCGACTAAAATAATTACCACACATAGTAATTTCTACACAGGACACTATGCCCAAGACATTTTAACCATCATCTCTCTGAAAACAACCATGTCCCATCTATATCACAAAGTAAACGAGGGTTAGAGGAGATGGGACAAACAAGTGCTAGTCACTCATAGGGTAAGAACCATGTGTGTTCGATACCTATCTCAGTCATTGTAGCATCTATGTATTTTTCTTACCTCATGTAGAAAAATATGTTCCAATGCATACGAATTTAAACTTATTCACGTGCGACTAGTCAAAAGTACATAAATTCAAGCACGTCAACCTCAAAAAAAAATTCTCAAGGATAGAGGCAGAGACTTCTCGATCGAGACACGCCTACCATCACCTGCAAATGAACATTGACCCCTCGCGCGGGAATTGCAAGCTGGCAGAATGCTGCGACACTCATATGTTTTGCTCAAGACATGCAGACATCACATCGCTAGCCTTCCAACTCAGTACACGTAAAACTCCAGTGAAATCGTAATCAAGCTCATGTAAAGTACTTGACGGAACCACTTCAAAGTATACATCACTGAACCAGAGCAGAAAATCAGCCTACGAATGTATATCCTGCTACCTACAAAAATAAATGTGTAGCACATATAAGAGAGGAGTCGATTCCTACATACCATACTCAATACTCTGATAATTACAAGCGTCAAAATATTTTAAATCAAGACCTTAGCCAGTATACATTTTTTTTTTTCATGTTGTAAAAATTCATGTTAGTAATCAGCAACCAAGGAGTGAGTAACTTGGACGAAGAACCGCTTTCCAAGTATCCGGAATCTTACTGATACAGCCCATCCAGTGCACCAGCTTACTCCAAAGTGTGGTCAATTGATAAACATTCTTTAATTGTTTAATATCACCTCCGTAGTGTACACCAATATATGACAGGTTACGATTTAAGACCATACATTTCCCTCAAGTCTGTTAGTTTTATTTCGGGAAGTAATAAATTATTTCTCAAAAATAATAAATCAAGTTCTTAGTCAGATTTGCTCTAATGCTACGGTATTACCTGTACCAGCACTTTACCAAAACATCTCCCATAAAAAATCTTAAGAATGCAGATGACATACACAGTCAATAATAATTTTAGCAAAACAAAAAAAATAGTTTCATCATTATTGGTAAAACAAAATAATGCACACAAACAATTCAAAACGTGCATTACAAACCCGACCTAAATTACGTGTCACATGTAGTTTATTACATTAAGATAAACGATGTAGGTTAGGGAAAAATAAATAATAAATTCTTTAATTCTATAATTTATTTAAAATTGTACATTTATACACAATAAAATATGACACTGTATATATTTTTTACATTTCTCAGTCCATGCGACATTCAATATTATTAAAATAAATTATTATAGTTCGTATTAAGAGTGACAAAATACAAATAATTCATACAGATCACGATACATCAGTTCAGGAGTGTAACACCTTAGAGGGCCAGAAATTATGCTAGAGACCTTCCTTTACAAAATTTATAATGTTTTTTCAAGTAAAATTTTCGTGTAACCTGTATACCGCACTTCTCACACAGAAATTTTACACGATCAAGATTTCTTCTGCATCCATGAATTCATGGATGCGTGTACTTCGTAGTCGTTCAAATCGTTTACCACAGTAGCAGCACTGATACAGATATTCATCACAATTACCATCGCTTCCCCGATGTACAACCTGCAAATGAACTTTGCTTTTACAATGCCTAATCAAATTACTTTTGTTTGTGAAATGTACACCACACGGGTCACACGGAAATGTCACACGATTAGCGTTTCTTCTACAGACATGATTTTCATGCCTTCTTGCATGTTGACGGTATTTAAAACTTTTGTCACAGTACGTACACAGATGTCTCGTCGTTAGACCTTGAGTCACCGACGGCTCGGAAAGTATCTTACTTTCAATGTGCACTGCTGTTGTAGGCGACGAAGTCCCGTATGTTGCATGAGCTGGAGATTTCCCAGTCGACATTGACAGATCATCTGTACTGGATGCCAAAGAATCTGATGTATACACGACTGATGCAGAAGCTGGGAATTGCTCACAAAATGTTGTATTTAACAAATGCGATGTAGTTGCAGGTATCGGAGTCTCCTCTGCGTTCGATAATGCACACATTGAAGTCTCTTGGAGTGAAGAGACAGTAGATACAGCCATCATCGGGATCTCTGGAGATGGTAGCCTCGTTACCATCGGAATCTCTGGAGCTGCCCTCATCGTTGTCATCGAGATCTGCTTCGTCATCATCACCTCCGTCGTCAGGGACCCCGGTGAAGACGCGAGACCCTCCGTCAAGATCTATGCAGTCGTTGACCCCGCCACCATTGGGATTTGTACCGATGTCGACGTTGCTACCATTGAGTTCGGATACACATCAATATTCATATACAAGACTTATATGCAGACGAGCCAATCCATCAGATCTGCACTACACCACTACAAGAGGTGAACTGAGGGACCTGCTGTCTAAGTCTCGCTTAAATAACCATGTTCGCTTGTATAATACGCAAGTCAATACACCATCCATTGTTATTACTTAAAAAAATTAGGAATTTCAAGGAATGAGAATTTAAAATATATATACAATCAACTAATCACACATCCTACATACACGGTTAATTTAGACTTAATAGAGGAGCAAGAGTCTGTAATCAATGGAACTTTCACAACCCAAACAAAATTTAAAGTAGGTACCCAAATTAAAATATTATTATGTAGAGCTACACATAACATCCAACTGACTCCAAATGACTACAACACATGACTAAAATAATTTATACGATACCAGGCTAGGTCCAAAGTCAATTTTTTTTGTACCTCTCATCTACAGTTCAGAGGACCTTCAGTGTTGATATAGCTACAGTCAAGACATGTCCAGTACCATACATCTTCAAAGCCTTCAAAGTCGATCCTTGTTAAGCCTTACGACAAAAGTCTCCGAAACAAGAGACCTACTCTACAAGTTTACTAGACATTTTAAGCTTGTCATAGCACACATCGATAAAAATCTTCGTAAATAACCCAAAATATTATCAGACCACTAGCATTCGATTTATGCACATACAGTAGGTCACCAACATATTCGTCAACACATGTCCATTCTACATTAAGCTCCTCATTTACTTATATCAGCCTACTCGACTACACTCAGCACACATAAACTAAAAGAAGTCAAATAACATCCCTATTATTTATTTACATTCGAATATTTAACAGCATGCCGACTGCTAATTAAATAAGCCTGACAGTGAACATGTTAGCAAAGTTTACTTTTATATAAGACCAGGAATCCATTGAACCGTCAGAACCTAGCTACACATACACAGTGCTGGATGCAAGGAATTCTACACTCATTTGTCATCACTGACACTCATATTACATCATAGGCACTTGAGTCAACACTCATTTTCCATCATTAACATTCACACAAATGCAAATTAACCACCATCGACACTCAATTCAACACTCACTTTCCATAATCTAAACTCAATTCGGCACTCATTTTCCAACATCGACACTCAATTCAACACTCACTTTCCATCATCGACACTCAATTCAACACTCACTTTCCATCATCAGCACTCAGTTTCCATATTCAACACTCAATTCAACACTCATTTTCCATAGTCGACACTCAATTCCTCACTCATTTTCCATCATCGACACTCAATTCGACACTCATTTTCCATCGATGACACTCAATTCAACACTCATTTTCCGTCATCGATACTTAATTCTACATACTTCTTCCTTCTTCGACACTCATTTTCCATCATCTACATACAGTAAAATGGAAACTTTCCACACACACACAGATATATATTAATATATTCATACTCAACTCAATTCTTTAAAGTAGCAAACACATGAACTTTATTACGGCATGAATAACGACACATTTTAATAACAATTTTTAAAATTATATTTATATCAAAAATACAAAAGTATAAAAATCCGTCAGTCAATAAACATTACAAACTTATTATATATACCCTGAAATTCTAAGTTCATCAAGAATAGCCCACGTTTTTTTGATAACTGATAAAATTTCGTTATCTTGCGAAACAAGTAAAAGTCGCAACCTGTTCACCAACACGTTCGGGTCTTTCCACGATATATAATCAATTTCACTTGATGACACCATCTTCTTCGATTGTTTGCTGAACATATTCTGAAAATCGTTGTAATAATGATTATGATAATTTGTATCATCATCATCGCTGCTGTCCACATCTTTATCAAACACACTGACATCTTCATCTTGCATACGCCTGTATTTCGAATTTTTTTGACATTGGAGTACCGTCATTGGCATCAAGCTTACTTGCTAATTTTCCAAAAAAATATTCCAAAGTCCGTAGAAGTCTACTATAAGACGTCTTGTCACTTTTTCTGGAGATGTTACTTTCATTATCTTCTACCTTACTTATATCTCCAACACCATTTAAGCTATATCCTTTCTCAAGACCTAGAGAGATTTTAACACAATCGCTTTTAAGACTAGTTCGATCAATTTCATTGTAAGACATACTGTCTCCGAGCATATCGTCTCCATCTATGTACTTTATCTCCTGAACGAACTTGGCTTTACAAGTTTTATAGTGTCTTTTTAAATTCTCTCTTCGTGTCATCCGCCTACCACACTTGCCACAACTTAGTATTTGACGGAATGGACTTTTAACACAATCGTTCTTTTCATGTCTACGAGCATTATAGCTTTTATCAAAGTATTTGCTACAGTATGTACAATGTCCTTCAGATCGAGATCGATATTTGAGTATCGTACCTTCACTTAACTGTACGTACTCCATAATGGTTGAATAGCCACTAAAAGTATTATTTAGGTACTTCGTATTTTTATGTATGAACATTCATCAATTATTTACGAAAAAAGATTATTTTTTTCTCATTTTGACTAAAAAAATCCATGTTCCACGTAGTTTTACTACCCACCTTCATATTTCCTCATATGTTATGTTGTAAAAGCAACCAAAGTTGGTTGTAGGTTACGGAATGCTCACTCACTATCTGTTGAAAAAGGTGTGCTTCCCTAGATCTCAAGAGGAAGAACATTGACCTTATTTAAAAATTAGTGAATAATATCATGGCCTAGCAAGAATCACAAGATAATCTATTCACATATTAGCAACCATCATGTATCAGTTGTCTGTATATGCAGTCTCTGTTGTCTGTATAAGTAGACAATGTTTTGTGTGGGATGCGGGATGCTCCCTAACGATCGCAACAGAAGGAGGGCTTCGCTAGAACTCAAGGGGAAGGGAAATCTTCGTGTGTGATAGCTTTTCCCATTTGTTTCAAGACATAGTAATCGTCTGATTAATGAACTTTGGTTTTTGTGTGATTTCCACCTGTTAAAATTCTTATTTAAGTGTTGATTTGATAATATGACTTCGGAAATTTATACGAAACTCTGAATAAAATTACCTGTCTTAGACACCAAGGACAATACAGTTTGTCTTTCATGTTAATGCTTCTCAGCTGTCTCAAAGCATATTATTTGTCTGAGTAAAGTTATTATTTTTTAAATCCACCTTGATAAAAATATTGTAAGTGCTGATTTATTGACAGAATTTCACTGATTAAATGTAACTCTGAATAGAAATGACATGACTCAGTAAGTAAAAAATTCTTCATGCAGAGATAGATCTCTCACAAATAATCTGAAGCACTCGGTGAAAACCATCAGATGTCTAGTTAGGTATAATCAGAAACACTTGGAGAAAGCCATCAATATAATAACAAAAATAATCTGAAGCACTCGGAGAAATCCATCAGATGTATAGTTAGGTATAATGAGAAGCACCCGGAGAAAACCATCATAATATTGTCAAGAATAATCAGGAGCACACGGAGAAAACCACCATAATACTAACAATAATAATCGGAAGCACACGGAGAAAACCACCATAATATTGACAAGAATAATCGGAATCACACAGAGAAAACCACCACAAGTTTTCTTTGATATCATAAAAATACAGAAAGATAATATTTAAAAATAAAAATAAATTAATAAAAAATGTTAAATGACAAAAAAAAGTAAAAAAATAAATAAAATTCTGGCTTGTACTAGAACTATATCTTTGCTCAACAATGAGAAGTCCACAAGCTAGCAGAATCTGTTTATTTATTTATTTTTTTTTTTTTGTCATTTAAATTTGTTTATTAATTTTTTTTATTTTTAAATTTTATTATGGTGGTTTTCTCCGTGTGCTTCCGATTATTATTGTTAGTATTATGGTGGTTTTCTCCGTGTGCTCCTGATTATTCTTGACAATATTATGATGGTTTTCTCCGGGTGCTTCTCATTATACCTAACTAGACATCTGATGGATTTCTCCGAGTGCTTCAGATTATTTTTGTTATTATATTGATGGCTTTCTCCAAGTGTTTCTGATTATACCTAACTAGACATCTGATGGTTTTCACCGAGTGCTTCAGATTATTTGTGAGAGATCTATCTCTGCATGAAGAATTTTTTATTTACTGAGTCATGTCATTTCTATTCAGAGTTACATTTAATCAGTGAAATTCTGTCAATAAATCAGCACTTACAATATTTTTATCAAGGTGGATTTAAAAAATAATAACTTTACTCAGACAAATAATATGCTTTGAGACAGCTGAGAAGCATTAACATGAAAGACAAACTGTATTGTCCTTGGTGTCTAAGACAGGTAATTTTATTCAGAGTTTCGTATAAATTTCCGAAGTCATATTATCAAATCAACACTTAAATAAGAATTTTAACAGGTGGAAATCACACAAAAACCAAAGTTCATTAATCAGACGATTACTATGTCTTGAAACAAATGGGAAAAGCTATCACACACGAAGATTTCCCTTCCCCTTGAGTTCTAGCGAAGCCCTCCTTCTGTTGCGATCGTTAGGGAGCATCCCGCATCCCACACAAAACATTGTCTACTTATACAGACAACAGAGACTGCATATACAGACAACTGATACATGATGGTTGCTAATATGTGAATAGATTATCTTGTGATTCTTGCTAGGCCATGATATTATTCACTAATTTTTAAATAAGGTCAATGTTCTTCCTCTTGAGATCTAGGGAAGCACACCTTTTTCAACAGATAGTGAGTGAGCATTCCGTAACCTACAACCAACTTTGGTTGCTTTTACAACATAACATATGAGGAAATATGAAGGTGGGTAGTAAAACTACGTGGAACATGGATTTTTTTAGTCAAAATGAGAAAAAAATAATCTTTTTTCGTAAATAATTGATGAATGTTCATACATAAAAATACGAAGTACCTAAATAATACTTTTAGTGGCTATTCAACCATTATGGAGTACGTACAGTTAAGTGAAGGTACGATACTCAAATATCGATCTCGATCTGAAGGACATTGTACATACTGTAGCAAATACTTTGATAAAAGCTATAATGCTCGTAGACATGAAAAGAACGATTGTGTTAAAAGTCCATTCCGTCAAATACTAAGTTGTGGCAAGTGTGGTAGGCGGATGACACGAAGAGAGAATTTAAAAAGACACTATAAAACTTGTAAAGCCAAGTTCGTTCAGGAGATAAAGTACATAGATGGAGACGATATGCTCGGAGACAGTATGTCTTACAATGAAATTGATCGAACTAGTCTTAAAAGCGATTGTGTTAAAATCTCTCTAGGTCTTGAGAAAGGATATAGCTTAAATGGTGTTGGAGATATAAGTAAGGTAGAAGATAATGAAAGTAACATCTCCAGAAAAAGTGACAAGACGTCTTATAGTAGACTTCTACGGACTTTGGAATATTTTTTTGGAAAATTAGCAAGTAAGCTTGATGCCAATGACGGTACTCCAATGTCAAAAAAATTCGAAATACAGGCGTATGCAAGATGAAGATGTCAGTGTGTTTGATAAAGATGTGGACAGCAGCGATGATGATGATACAAATTATCATAATCATTATTACAACGATTTTCAGAATATGTTCAGCAAACAATCGAAGAAGATGGTGTCATCAAGTGAAATTGATTATATATCGTGGAAAGACCCGAACGTGTTGGTGAACAGGTTGCGACTTTTACTTGTTTCGCAAGATAACGAAATTTTATCAGTTATCAAAAAAACGTGGGCTATTCTTGATGAACTTAGAATTTCAGGGTATATATAATAAGTTTGTAATGTTTATTGACTGACGGATTTTTATACTTTTGTATTTTTGATATAAATATAATTTTAAAAATTGTTATTAAAATGTGTCGTTATTCATGCCGTAATAAAGTTCATGTGTTTGCTACTTTAAAGAATTGAGTTGAGTATGAATATATTAATATATATCTGTGTGTGTGTGGAAAGTTTCCATTTTACTGTATGTAGATGATGGAAAATGAGTGTCGAAGAAGGAAGAAGTATGTAGAATTAAGTATCGATGACGGAAAATGAGTGTTGAATTGAGTGTCATCGATGGAAAATGAGTGTCGAATTGAGTGTCGATGATGGAAAATGAGTGAGGAATTGAGTGTCGACTATGGAAAATGAGTGTTGAATTGAGTGTCGAATATGGAAACTGAGTGCTGATGATGGAAAGTGAGTGTTGAATTGAGTGTCGATGATGGAAAGTGAGTGTTGAATTGAGTGTCGATGTTGGAAAATGAGTGCCGAATTGAGTTTAGATTATGGAAAGTGAGTGTTGAATTGAGTGTCGATGGTGGTTAATTTGCATTTGTGTGAATGTTAATGATGGAAAATGAGTGTTGACTCAAGTGCCTATGATGTAATATGAGTGTCAGTGATGACAAATGAGTGTAGAATTCCTTGCATCCAGCACTGTGTATGTGTAGCTAGGTTCTGACGGTTCAATGGATTCCTGGTCTTATATAAAAGTAAACTTTGCTAACATGTTCACTGTCAGGCTTATTTAATTAGCAGTCGGCATGCTGTTAAATATTCGAATGTAAATAAATAATAGGGATGTTATTTGACTTCTTTTAGTTTATGTGTGCTGAGTGTAGTCGAGTAGGCTGATATAAGTAAATGAGGAGCTTAATGTAGAATGGACATGTGTTGACGAATATGTTGGTGACCTACTGTATGTGCATAAATCGAATGCTAGTGGTCTGATAATATTTTGGGTTATTTACGAAGATTTTTATCGATGTGTGCTATGACAAGCTTAAAATGTCTAGTAAACTTGTAGAGTAGGTCTCTTGTTTCGGAGACTTTTGTCGTAAGGCTTAACAAGGATCGACTTTGAAGGCTTTGAAGATGTATGGTACTGGACATGTCTTGACTGTAGCTATATCAACACTGAAGGTCCTCTGAACTGTAGATGAGAGGTACAAAAAAAATTGACTTTGGACCTAGCCTGGTATCGTATAAATTATTTTAGTCATGTGTTGTAGTCATTTGGAGTCAGTTGGATGTTATGTGTAGCTCTACATAATAATATTTTAATTTGGGTACCTACTTTAAATTTTGTTTGGGTTGTGAAAGTTCCATTGATTACAGACTCTTGCTCCTCTATTAAGTCTAAATTAACCGTGTATGTAGGATGTGTGATTAGTTGATTGTATATATATTTTAAATTCTCATTCCTTGAAATTCCTAATTTTTTTAAGTAATAACAATGGATGGTGTATTGACTTGCGTATTATACAAGCGAACATGGTTATTTAAGCGAGACTTAGACAGCAGGTCCCTCAGTTCACCTCTTGTAGTGGTGTAGTGCAGATCTGATGGATTGGCTCGTCTGCATATAAGTCTTGTATATGAATATTGATGTGTATCCGAACTCAATGGTAGCAACGTCGACATCGGTACAAATCCCAATGGTGGCGGGGTCAACGACTGCATAGATCTTGACGGAGGGTCTCGCGTCTTCACCGGGGTCCCTGACGACGGAGGTGATGATGACGAAGCAGATCTCGATGACAACGATGAGGGCAGCTCCAGAGATTCCGATGGTAACGAGGCTACCATCTCCAGAGATCCCGATGATGGCTGTATCTACTGTCTCTTCACTCCAAGAGACTTCAATGTGTGCATTATCGAACGCAGAGGAGACTCCGATACCTGCAACTACATCGCATTTGTTAAATACAACATTTTGTGAGCAATTCCCAGCTTCTGCATCAGTCGTGTATACATCAGATTCTTTGGCATCCAGTACAGATGATCTGTCAATGTCGACTGGGAAATCTCCAGCTCATGCAACATACGGGACTTCGTCGCCTACAACAGCAGTGCACATTGAAAGTAAGATACTTTCCGAGCCGTCGGTGACTCAAGGTCTAACGACGAGACATCTGTGTACGTACTGTGACAAAAGTTTTAAATACCGTCAACATGCAAGAAGGCATGAAAATCATGTCTGTAGAAGAAACGCTAATCGTGTGACATTTCCGTGTGACCCGTGTGGTGTACATTTCACAAACAAAAGTAATTTGATTAGGCATTGTAAAAGCAAAGTTCATTTGCAGGTTGTACATCGGGGAAGCGATGGTAATTGTGATGAATATCTGTATCAGTGCTGCTACTGTGGTAAACGATTTGAACGACTACGAAGTACACGCATCCATGAATTCATGGATGCAGAAGAAATCTTGATCGTGTAAAATTTCTGTGTGAGAAGTGCGGTATACAGGTTACACGAAAATTTTACTTGAAAAAACATTATAAATTTTGTAAAGGAAGGTCTCTAGCATAATTTCTGGCCCTCTAAGGTGTTACACTCCTGAACTGATGTATCGTGATCTGTATGAATTATTTGTATTTTGTCACTCTTAATACGAACTATAATAATTTATTTTAATAATATTGAATGTCGCATGGACTGAGAAATGTAAAAAATATATACAGTGTCATATTTTATTGTGTATAAATGTACAATTTTAAATAAATTATAGAATTAAAGAATTTATTATTTATTTTTCCCTAACCTACATCGTTTATCTTAATGTAATAAACTACATGTGACACGTAATTTAGGTCGGGTTTGTAATGCACGTTTTGAATTGTTTGTGTGCATTATTTTGTTTTACCAATAATGATGAAACTATTTTTTTTGTTTTGCTAAAATTATTATTGACTGTGTATGTCATCTGCATTCTTAAGATTTTTTATGGGAGATGTTTTGGTAAAGTGCTGGTACAGGTAATACCGTAGCATTAGAGCAAATCTGACTAAGAACTTGATTTATTATTTTTGAGAAATAATTTATTACTTCCCGAAATAAAACTAACAGACTTGAGGGAAATGTATGGTCTTAAATCGTAACCTGTCATATATTGGTGTACACTACGGAGGTGATATTAAACAATTAAAGAATGTTTATCAATTGACCACACTTTGGAGTAAGCTGGTGCACTGGATGGGCTGTATCAGTAAGATTCCGGATACTTGGAAAGCGGTTCTTCGTCCAAGTTACTCACTCCTTGGTTGCTGATTACTAACATGAATTTTTACAACATGAAAAAAAAAATGTATACTGGCTAAGGTCTTGATTTAAAATATTTTGACGCTTGTAATTATCAGAGTATTGAGTATGGTATGTAGGAATCGACTCCTCTCGTATATGTGCTACACATTTATTTTTGTAGGTAGCAGGATATACATTCGTAGGCTGATTTTCTGCTCTGGTTCAGTGATGTATACTTTGAAGTGGTTCCGTCAAGTACTTTACATGAGCTTGATTACGATTTCACTGGAGTTTTACGTGTACTGAGTTGGAAGGCTAGCGATGTGATGTCTGCATGTCTTGAGCAAAACATATGAGTGTCGCAGCATTCTGCCAGCTTGCAATTCCCGCGCGAGGGGTCAATGTTCATTTGCAGGTGACGGTAGGCGTGTCTCGATCGAGAAGTCTCTGCCTCTATCCTTGAGAATTTTTTTTTGAGGTTGACGTGCTTGAATTTATGTACTTTTGACTAGTCGCACGTGAATAAGTTTAAATTCGTATGCATTGGAACATATTTTTCTACATGAGGTAAGAAAAATACATAGATGCTACAATGACTGAGATAGGTATCGAACACACATGGTTCTTACCCTATGAGTGACTAGCACTTGTTTGTCCCATCTCCTCTAACCCTCGTTTACTTTGTGATATAGATGGGACATGGTTGTTTTCAGAGAGATGATGGTTAAAATGTCTTGGGCATAGTGTCCTGTGTAGAAATTACTATGTGTGGTAATTATTTTAGTCGAAGTGATAATTTAATAAAACATGTAAAAATTAACATGAAGGTTTTTCTAATGTATAAACAAATCATTGATAGGATGGATTTGTATGTGGAACTAGAAGTATATCACATCTCTTGAAGAACACTGCATGGTACATAATGAAAGACTCTTGGGCTCAAGAAACTATACCTACTAAAGGTGAAAGGGATGATGCGGTTCCCAAGATTAAATGAAAGGAACTTTGATGATTTTTTTTCTATATACTACAATTATTTAATTGAGTTTGTGATGATAGGTTGAAGGATTAAATAATATAACTGTACACACTAGCTTTTACAGAAAATGAGAATGGAGCTCACAAGATCATAGATTGTGGTACATCTCTGACAACTGAAATGAGGAAACGATATCATAAAATGAGTGATATTGATGCAGCTCATGGCAATATTGATGACTGCTACGAAGATGATGTCTTTACGTCTGTGATAGTGACACGGACGCGGAGATTTTAAGACAAATAATATTATTAATATAGAAATTATGGAAGCCGTAGCACGCCGATCGTGACGAGAAACAAATATTGAAGGATGCTGATGGTTTCGGGAAGACTGAAACTAATGGAAGTATCAACACCTTGAAAAGTGAAAACACACTCAAGCCTATATTTAGCAGATCCTCCATACTTTGTAAAAATAATGGACTCCTGAAAAGGAAGCATACAGGCGGTGAAGACACTTCGACATCGACGATAACGAGTTCTTATACGGTAATCTGGGTGAAGACGATGTCTTCTACGGTGATTGCTACAGTGACTCTGAAGCTGGCGACGTGATCGAAGACTGTGATGCAGAACCTAAAGCTGACAAAACCGAAGAATGTGGCGGTGTCCTGAGACCGAAGCGATGGAAACGTCGTGTTATAATAAATCTGATCAAGCTTGTGATGATCACTGGCTCGATGATGAAAGTAACCCTGAGGTTGGTGTTATAACGGAGGACAGCAGAGATCAGAATATTTATAATAAACGTGTAAGGAAGATGGTGTCAGAAGAGATTGATTCCACATCATGGAAAGATCCAAACATATTGGTTGACCGGCTAAGACTGATGGTGGCATCTGTTCGTAGAGGAAACTACTCGCATATCGTGGAAGTATCGACCATACTTAAAGAACTTCGGAACGCTGGCTACATACAATAATCATTTGATTAACTGTCATGTGTGTACTAATGAAAAATAAAATGAATTATTTATATTTTAAAAAAGTATGATTTATTTCTTGTATCCTGATTTCCAAATAAGTCTGTGTTTCCGCTACTGTATGTGTGATCATTCCGTTTCCTGTGTGTACTGTGTGTACGTTCCGATTTCCTGTGTGTACATTTCGTTTTCCTGTGTGTACATTTCGTTTTCCTGTTAGTACATTTCGTTTTCCTGTTTGTACATTTCGTTTTCCTGTGTGTACATTTCGTTTTCATGTTTGTACATTTCGTTTTCCTGTTTATACATTTCGTTTTCCTGTTTGTACATTTCGTTTTCCTGTGTGTACATTTCGTTTTCTTGTTTGTACATTTCGTTTTCCTGTTTGTACATTTCGTTTTCCTGTTTGTACATTTCGTTTTCCTGTTTGTACATTTCGTTTTCCTGTTTGTACATTTCGTTTTCCTGTTTGTACATTTCGTTTTCCTGTTTGTACGTTTCGTTTTCCTGTTTGTACATTTCGTTTTCCTGTTTGTACATTTCGTTTTCCTGTGTGTACGTCCCGTTTCCTGTGTGTACTATGTGTACATTGTGTGTTGGAGCCGAGTAGACTTGTATCCATGTAGCTTCATAGACATGTAGTTTCGTAGCCATGCGGTCTTTTAGTCATGCAGTCTCTCAGCCATGTATAACTCGGAACCAGCTAGATCCTTTTAGACTCGTAGCCTTGTAGCCTCGTTGTCTCTTAGACTCGTAGCATTGTAGCCCAATATCATTGGAGCTGTTGAAAGAAAAGGTAGTTGGAGCATTTGGAGCTGTTGGAACCATTTGGAGGCTGTTGGAGCATTTGGAGGCTGTTGGAGCATTTGGAGCTGTTGGAGCATTTGGAGCTGTTGGAGCTAAGAAGTAGTCGTTGCACGTCTATGCAAAGCTAAATGTTTATAAGATTGCTGGATTTCGCAAGTGATCCTGTAGTAGGATAGAAATTGTGTAATAAATATTATGTTTGTAAAAGAATTTGTGGTGTTTTTTATTTTCTCAAACCTGCCACTTTAGTGGTACTTTTTTAAAAATATTAAAGTTGGTTTTTATCGGCCAGGGATCGAACCAAGGACCTTAGTCGATCTAATCAATCAGTATATAGATTACAAATTTGTTTAATGAATTTTGAACTTTTTCCCGAATCTCTAGCATTACAATTACGAATTTTCAATATGGTGGTCTTGATGGCTTATAGGATGATGGTAGTAGAGGTTTTAAAGTCTCTTTAAGAATGTTGAACATGGCTTATTGAAGTTATTTTTTCGTAAAATTAAACATTATTGCAACGATTGAGGATCGAACCAAGGACTGGAGCGGATCGAATCGATGTGTAAATTAATGAGTGATTTTTTTGATGAATTTTGGATTTTTTCCCGCTTTTCTAGCTACATTATTACATGATTTCAAGATGGCGTCCGAATTTAAAGATGGCGGGGGGCACCTCCGTAATAAATAATTACTGCACTGTAAAAATGTACTCTATAATACAAGTACACACACAAGATGGCGTACTCCAGCAGGTGGTAGCTCCTGGTAGCATGTACTGAACATAAAATGTCGGATCCATGATGGTCGACAAGGACAAAGTCAAATTTCAAGGTCAAGATCAAATTTCAAGGTCAGGGTCAAATTTCAAGGTCAAGGTCAAAGTTCAAGGTCAAGGTCAAATTTCAAGGTCAAGGTCAAATTTCAAGGTCTAGGTCAAATTTCAAGGTCAAGGTCAAATTTCAAGGTCATGGTCAAATTTCAAGGTCATGGTCAAATTTCAAGGTCAAGGTCAAATTTCAAGGTCAAGGTCAAATTTCAAGGTTAAGATCAAATTTCAAGGTCAAAGGCCAAGGTCAAGGTCAAAGGCCAAGGTCAAGGTCAAAGGCCAAGGTCAATGTTCAATGTCAACAGTTGAGGACAAAAGTATTGTGACCAGATAATTATACTACATGGTATCGGCACACTCTAGCAGACGAAAACAAGATGGTGGTCTCCAGCGGATGAAGACAAGATGGCGGACATGATGTCATACCAGTTGATGATATATACCTTGGTACTGGTGGTGGTAGATCAGTCTAGGTAGCTTTCATGGAGGAAGGATCAGATGTTTACTCTCGCCGGGAATCGAACCAAGGGCGGGAATCGATATAATCAAACAGAATTCAAATACGTTAATTTTTTGATGAATTTTGTAATTTTTTTCATTAAAATCGAATAATAAATAAAGATTTTCAAGATGGCGTCCAAATTTCAAGATGGTGGACATGACGTCATACTACCTGATGGTATATATGCTTTGAAAAAAAAGTGGTAGGAGTCAGTCTGCCTGCATCCACCATTGAGGAAGGAGCCTGTCGCCATTTTTAGTTTTTTTTGCACTCACCGGGTTCGAACCGAGGACGGTGATCGATATAATCAATCAGAATTCGAATAAGTTAATTTTTTGATGAATTTTGGAATTTTTTTCATTAAAATCGGATAGTAATTAAAGATTTTCAAGATGGCGTCCAAATTTCAAGATGGCGACCGTAACAAAAATTGCAACGGTCACGTCATCATTCAAAATGGCGGAAAACACATCACCGGAATTTTCTAGAACACAATGACGTCATCCAAGATGGCGGATCCAAAATGGCCGCCGTGATCTACTTGTCCCGTTACGTTATGTCCCGTTACGCTTATCCAAGATGGCCGCCGTGACGTCACAATCCAAGATGGCGGATCCAAGATGGCTGCCGTGATCTACTTGTCCCGTTACGTTATGTCCCATTACACTTATCCAAGATAGCCGCCGTGACGTCACAATCCAAGATGGCCGCCGTGACGTCACAATCCAAGATGGCGGACACCGGCACCGGCACCACAGCCTGAAGCCTGATCCAGTATGCCCATTTACATACTACTTTTAACCATTCTGGAAAGCTTAACTCAGCTTTAAAATTTACATCATAGGTAAGATATTTTATTTTTTTACATATCCAAAATTATTACGGCATAGGCGTGCCTACAGGGGGGGCCAGGTGGGCCATGGCCCCCTTAATGTAATCACTCAGATCGGCATTTTCTCTAATGTGTTCGTTAATATTCGTATATTCCTGGCACTGTGACACTCAAACTGTTTTTCAGTGTTGCAGTGTGGTAATTATCAATATTTCTAAACATTTTATCGTTCTGGAAATACAGCCGCCTTAGTTTATTTAAAACACGAGGTCCCTTAAAATGGCCAAGCAAAAAAAAAAAATTAAGAGGTTTGTTAAAGTTCCGTTGTCTGAATTGCTGTGTTTGCATTCACTAAAAAGAAGTTAATTTCAAGGTAGATCTGGACCAAGCTATTGGAAAATTCGAGAGGGAAAAATGTGTAAGTACCCTTTAAACATTGTCTATGGAAAAAAAACATATTTTCAAGATTGCTAAAATTATACGGATATAAATATTAACTAGTAAACATTCATATCCCGTCGATACTGCACAAAAATATAAACACGCAATGAGTGAATGTATTTAGGCTATTTAACATTCTAAATTCAGCTTCTGATTTAAAAATTTAGCAGGGCCCCCCCTAATGGAAATGTCTGGGCACGCCTATGGATTACGGTAATGATTCTCTAGGTTGGCACTGAACGTGACCACACGGGCTATACTTTCTTATGCACGTGTAGGTGCTGGCATACTAAATATGAAGGTTCATGAAAATGCTTGTCATGGTTAAACGTTCTGGAAACAATGAGCAAGAATAATTTCCTGTATGAAAGGTGATAGTCTATGAAGCTAAGTGAGCAGGCGACGTAGACAGATAAATCAAACAGGTCACTATAAAAATTAGTTTGAATGATTATCCAAGACCAACATTTTCTTGAAAGTTCTGCAAAAGCTTGAAAAATGTTCACGTTAAATATAATCAGGATGTAATGTTCGGTTTTGTTTTGGACGATCTTCGTTTTCCCATGCATTTTATCTTATGGCTTTTGATAGCCTCTGTTATGTGCGGTGGATCCCGAATTTCCATATTTCTTGTGTGTCTAGGATCAACTAATTCCGGAAGAACGCATTGTGTATAAAATAAAACGAGTTTTGGCTCCATTTTTTCTTTCCAGAATGTGTCGTCTCTGAAAATTTCCAATACTTTTACTTTCTTTTGGCTCGAAGTCCAGATGCCAAACAAGCAAATATCCCTTCTGGTTATGTGAAGCTGACCCTGGACTTGGTAGAAATATTCATGATTTTTTTTTTTTTAACGAAATGACAGTAGAACATTCTTCAGAATATTTCAAATACTTTATTTTGCCTTCTCGCATGGCTTCACTTATGTCCATTCCATATGCCGAAGCAGGACACTTTATTTCTACGAGACGGTCTTCGCCATCAAGGCCATCGGGTGTTGCGGCAAGAAATGGGTGTTCTTGGTCAATAAAAAGACCAGCTTTACTTATATTAATTTTTTCCTGGCCTTCTAGCTGTTTGATGGCTATTTCTTCGGACTGCCTGCCATGTTGTACTGCTGGAACATTAAGTATGTCATGAGAGTATATTATGGCTCTTACTAGGTTCTTGCAGCTTGTTGTTGGCTTTATACGTATTACCCTCCCGAATTTTGAAGCTGTCAATAGTTTCCGTCTCATTTCCAGCCATTCTCCACTTCCTGCTTGTAGTATCGTTTCTCTTTCTATTTGACGGCGTTCTTCATCAGTTTTCGGAATGGACTGTAATAATCTGGTTTCTTCTTGTTGGTATACATCCACTAGCATGTCTGGTTTCTGGCACTGCGGCCCATAATCTTTGTCACTGATTGCTTGGGCTAGAGATTTCCTAAAATCGATTCTTCTGCACTTTTTATTATTTCGTCTTTTATTAATTCTAGCTTTGCGCTTAAGTTCCAATTTTTTTGCAACTTTGTTAGGGCTGATGCCATCCTGCATTGTCTTGTGAAGAATGTAATGTGGCATTCTCGTATTGTGTGCTACCACAGCAGCAGCACATCTTCCCTGGTATGACCTTCTGGTGGTATAGTTTATACACTTACCACCAGAAAACTTAGCAATGACCGAGTTGAAGTGTTCTGCAGCATTATTATCAACATCAAATATCAAGCTACGTGCCTGTGTAGAGTGTGTTGAGAATACAGACCACTTTTTGAAAGTTCTGGGACATAATTAATTTCACCTTCCTTTCGATTATTACAGAAATATCCTAATTTTCGACACTCCAAGTGCTCACCAAATACATGGCTAGTACCATTTTCAATATCATACTTCAAGCCTTGAATTCGATTGTTTTGAATGGTGTTTTCAGTTTTTCGGTATGCAACTGCCTTCTGTACGCCTGACACAATTTTGCTTATCTTGTTACACACGACTTTTCTTAGGGCGGCAATGCCAAGTGAACTGTTTTCACTCACATTCATCAACTTCCGACGATAGTTTCGTAAAAGATGGTTCCTACACTCGATTTTCTCAACAGTAATGTTCTTATAAGGACGTGCTTCCAAAATTTTTTTGTAAACACTACTGTCCCCAACCCCAATCATCCTGGCATACTTAACATTGTGTTCAGCCTCACTTTGCTGAAAGCCTTCAAGAATGATATTAGCTTCCATGCTGCTAGAACTTCCTTCATGATTTTTGTAACAAACATGCTGGGGAATAGTTCCATTTATTGTTCGAGCACAAACATAGCAATATTTGTTAGCGACAGCCATGAAAATAACTTTCTTAGTTTCATAGCCCACTATTGCAGCTACACCAGATAATGCATCGTATTTTGTTTTGTAGGATCTTTTGGACCAGGAGCCATCTACAACCACCGTCAAAAGTGGAATTCCAAATTCATCCACGTCCCCTCTTTGTTTTGCTAAAGCTGCTTCTTCTTCAACAGCTTCTTTCATCAGAGTTGTTGCTGCTTTTTCCCATCCGTCACACACTTTGTTGTGATACTTTGAATATGTCATTGTTGACATGCATGGTACACCCACAGTCGCACAAAACTCTTCCAGATGTGAAAGTCCACCACCGATGCTCATGATTCCAGAAACTGCCCTAGAATTGACATCCATGTACGAAGGACTACTTGGATTGTCAGTTGGAACTGAAAAGGTTCTGTTACACATATTACAAGAAAACACAATAATGGAAGAAAACCCTCTAATTACCTCCCTTACGACACTCATATTAGCTATAGTACAACCGAAAGCAGGAATATGGTTACTTATTTCAACCAGTTTATTTATAAAATACATCAGTTCAACGAACCTGACTCCTTCCAAATTACGGTCGGCATGAATCTCTTTTTCTGTATGCATGGGTATTTCGTCAGCACTATTTATTAGGGAAGAGCTGGCCACAGGCTCAGAATCAAATTCGTTACTACCGTGAATGAAGTCAGTGTTCAAAACCGTTGTTTGTTCTTCGTTGTCTGTGGATGTAGAATATTCGCCTTTTGCCGCAGTATCTGAGGTGCTGACTTCTTCAAACATCTAAAACCATTAAATTGCCAAATTTAACGCAATTCATTTGCACACTAATTTATGTTTCTACAACTTAGTCAACAGTGTATTAAAAAATAATGTGTACTCTTGTAACAAAGTTAGCCAACAAAAGAAATTTCAGGTTTGTGTGCAAATAAAGTATACTTTTGATGTTGTGTAATATGTGTGTTTCTGTGACATTTTCACTAAGCCAACTATGTAACAGGTATATTTAAACAGCCTGCTGATCGTGGGATTTTTTTATAATTACGATATGAAAATTAGGAGAAATATGAATGTAGATCTGTACAGTTCGTAATAAACAAAAGAAGAATAGACCACATTAATAAAGAGTCAAATGCTAGAAATTAAATTTATACAAATTTATATTTGGCGTGGAGAAGGAAAAATGAACTTAAGAAATGATTTATGGGTTCCTCCACTATGAGCGAGTCAAGGAAAGCCAGGTTAATGGCGATACTCTCTGCATCAGTGAAGAAGGGTTGGCGCCCATGATAACAGCGCGCAGAGCTCTGATAGGTCAGTCTCCAAT
Organism: Bacillus rossius redtenbacheri; assembly: GCF_032445375.1. Lineage (NCBI taxonomy): Eukaryota > Metazoa > Arthropoda > Insecta > Phasmatodea > Bacillidae > Bacillus > Bacillus rossius. The sequence goes on along the minus strand of NC_086331.1, from coordinate 89,995,556 downwards.
AAGGCCTTCGTAGTATGAGAATGAGTTGGTAAAATGATAGCGAGTCATGCGCGTGCGGCCCGACACATGTCTCTAAGGTGAAATCAGTATTTTATAGATAATTAACTATTAAATTTTTTATAAAAAAAGTTAAACTCCCTAAAAAACTGAAAAGCAAAAAAAAAGTTCATTTTTTGCTTTACAGTTTTTTCGGTGGTTTAATATTTATAAAAGGTTTATTTTATAATTTGTTGTGCCTACAATCAACTTATTACTACGTGCTTGATTTTCCTACCGTTAGGGTTGTAATTTGTTTTCCGAATTTATGTGGGACCAACTTCGGGGTATATCCTTTACCCTAAGAAAGAATTACCAAAATCGGACTACTCTGTAAAAGGTTATGCGTGGTCATACATAAAAAAATATATACGCGTCGAATTGAGAACCTCCTCCGTTTTTGTCGTCAGTTAAAAAGAAACAAACAAAAACAGACACAGAATGGTTACACCTATGAATAATATACATCCACTTGAGAAATTCTAAAAAACAAAGCTAAAAATGGCACCGAGAAAATAACGTCTTTTTCCCTTTAATCAAACAATCTAAGAAGTGAATATTTGTGTGAAATAATTTCACATAACAACATCAATTAATTCCTTTTTTTTTTTATCTTTCAAAAACCAAATTCTGTATTTGAAATGCGTTGAAACTGTTGGAAAATATCATTAAAAATCCAAAGGGGTTCTGTTGGAGCATAAGTTTCCAGGTGTCATCGAACATGTGACCACAAATAAAAATAATAATAACATTAATAAAAATCGGACATGAAATGATTCTAAAGTTCGCTGAGTTTAAAGATAACCGTTCCCGTCCATAGGCCGTATCATTTTCATAAATATCCGAAATTTTCGAAAGCAAATGATTGTAACTAGAGAAAAGTAGATAATAACCAACAGTACATACTATAATTCAACTGATTGTAATCAAATTTTGTTAATTTCTGCATGTTATGAAGTAAAAAATTATATTCCCATTATGTTTGGGTGAGGAGCATGGGTGAAATGTGTACTATGTGATTCCCCGAAGATGCATTAACATATTTGCAGTAACAAGAGGTAACAAGAGGGCAGTTTAATTTCACAAGTGTTGCCGTTAGTGCGAATAAAATACAGCTACAGTGAACTTGGCACAAGTAGGTTCATGCGAAAAGCCGATTTCCTGTACCAGTTCTGTAAGGAGAATATGCAATTAACACAAGTGATTCACATCCTTGGCACCGGCTACAGCTTGAAGTATCTGCTGTATAAAATATCGACTTCTCTTGCAGCCGAGTACTGCAGAATAGCAGGTAAAGAAAATGGGACTGGCAGTTGTTCAAATAGGTTCAAACGTTTTATTACAAAAATTCTGAATCAGCGATAAATTTTTGTTCTAAATACCTTTCTTTTCTGTTGAACACTGCTCATTTCATACGCCATTTTATTAGCTGATTCAGAGTTTTCAACGATGTTGATGTTTTCTATGATGATTGTGTCAGACACTTCCGTGGACCAATGAAAAACACCGGCTTCCGTTTCCTGCAGTTGGATTGGTGGCTGAAGTATGGCGTACGATTTGGTGACTGTCCTGCAAAGATTAAAACGAAATATATTTGTGACATGTCGAGTATCAAAATTCCAAAAGTAACGAAATTTCCTATTTTGGCTCTCATATTTGAGTACAATTTTATAGTTGTGTGTTCTGCTCAAAATATTGATTAATTACTCTTTAAAGGTAGTGACATATTCAGTTAATTCTATAATCCTGCCTATGAACACTACAACTGTTCGCAAACTAATCAGTAAATGTGGGATATGATGTAAGAGAGTTTTACTGTACACTAATATGACAAGTCTAATTCCAGAATGTAGGTACAGCCCGAGATACGGGCATACACATGCATGCACGTACATACTTGCATACAAACAAGTAACATTCAAAAACAAGAAATGCCTACGTGGAACAATAATAATTTATGTCATTATATATTTACTGAATGATTTGTTTGCAGGAGAGCCATATTGTATAGCGTCCTTTATTAGAAAGCCTACAAGGCGAAAATTTTTCGCACTCAATATTTTTTATAAGGAAACATGGACAATCACCCAATGACGCACTTGAATATTACAACATGCAGCAGTAAGGATTCTTGGCGTTTTTCCAGCCAAGCGGCTATCACAAGTAACACAATAATTTGTTGATAGTCGAACGCATTTGTAAACTGAGACACGCTCAAACAAGGGAAATGAGGTGGGGGATGAAGAAACTGTATTTTGGAACCGAACACAGTAAGTCATCACTAGCTTGCCTTCCATTCTCGCAATTACCCCCCGCCCTCATAACTTCGCCCATACTGATTTATTTAATTATCTTTCGGCTTGTTTTATAATAGCACTAGTATTTTTCACATCACATGGACTCTTATAGGACTGAATTAATGATATATTAGTTCACTTTTTAAAATTACTAATTGAAATTGATAATCGATGACCTATGTATGGTCTTCAAGCCATAATAACTTCCTATGACTTACATACAACAGTAATAACGAGTATCTAACTTTTCTTTAATCTGTCCGTAACACTATGTATATATATCCAAGAACAAATCCATAGAAGTTCATTTACTGGACTGAAAAAAATTTATATGAAAAATTTAAGCCTTTCATTAGACTCCGATCGTAATAAAATGCTAATTCTAAATGGTATCGTTAAATACAGTTTGCAGTTTGTGTAATATAAACACTGGCTTCTTACTCCTCATCAGGATTCAGAACCATATTTTCATTCCCTGCGTTGCTTGATCCTGGTAAAGAAAAATGAGCCGTCAAGTTAGCCGTTTGGGGATCAGTTACTGTGCTGTTGACTTCCTCTTGAACTGCACCATATTCTTCAACTCTTCGGATTTTTCTAAAAAAATTAAATGCATTGTATAAACTAGGTTGTAAAACATGTTTCTTAAAATAGTTTTTAGCCGGGTTTGGAATTATCCGGTGTTCTTTTACATTAATAAAAGAAAAATTAATATCGGTATCGCTATATCTTACCTTTGTTTCTGGTACTCAATCAGAGCCGTTGCTCTTCTTTTCTTCCGTTTCGCACTTAAATAAAGTCGCCCTAACTTACCGATTCGTTTGTCTTGCTTTTTTTCCATGCGTACCGACTAACAGATAATTGCGTCTTTTTTATATTATGCGAAAGCTCACAAACAGCATTAACGAACCAATGAACGAATCAACAGACTTAAAAATCGTGTACAATGTAGGTTGCTACCGAGTGAAGATTATTTCCAAGCTACTCTCCAAGGAAATCGTCTGTCCCATGAATCCTTCAGAGAAACGGTGTTGCTGTGTAGCGGGAGGAGGGTGGAGGGTGGAGGGAGGACGGAGGACAGAGGATTATCGCCGTTACAGATCAGCACTTCCCCTACAGCGGGCGACGTTGAGGCGTGTCAGTGTCATCCCCACCCTGCTCGACTTCCCGGAGCTTGGCGTCAACTTTCGCGTCGAGCAGCACAAGGCAGACACTAAAAATGCCAAATTAGCCAGTTTTCCTAACCAAATACACTGATATTTAATGCTGTGACCTTATACTTTTAATATACCATTTTGTTCAGAAAAATATAATCTTTTCCAATATAGATTCAAATTTTCATTTTTCTCATCGAATAACTAGAAATTCGTCAACGAATTGCTTGTTTTTACCATTTTTTCAAATATATTTTGCGTCACAATTTCCAAAATATAAAACTATATTGGAAAAACTGCATTACTTTCTCGTCAGATTAATAATCTGGAAGCTGTAGCTATCATAATTCTCTAGAAAATAGGCTAGTAGTGGACGCGTGTATAACTGGTTTTATAAAGGGGTATATACCACTCTTAACCATGACTGCTGGTGGGTGACTTCAGAGGTTGTTGGTTTTTAATCGGGACTGCACCAGGATGTTCCTGGCTGATGTGACAGCCACTGGAATTCAGTCCTGAATTTGACTGCACGTCATGTGAGAATATATTGCTTCGCCGCTTTCCATATGAATGGTCATCATAATTTCAATATTCACTGACACTGCACACATAATAAATAATCTCACCAAGATCGTAACCAGCTCCAAACAGATAAGTCAGAATTATGTTAATCTTATGAGAAATCCTAAGGTTGCAGATCTTATAACTTCTCGAAGATGACACAGTGTCTTTATTTCGTAATTAATTTCTTCAAACTTTATGAAATACCAACAACCATTCGTTGGTAAATTCGTCAGAATTTATTTTTCGTAATATTTTTTCTATCTTTGAAAGGTGGCAGCTACCTCCCACCCCCTTCTACACACCACAAAATGCCCTGAATGAGCCATTGAATCTCTTGCAAGCGACGTAGTAAGAAAATACTTTAATTTACATGTAACTTACTCGCTATTACGATTTTTGCTCGGACCTTTGGGAAATGTGCTGCATCTAACTAGCTACTACACACTGTGTAAGGTGTTGCATTGGCTGGGTGAACCATACTACTTGAGTGTCCGGCCATCCTCGGTGGCTTGTAAAGCTGGAGTTGACAATGAACAGTGTAGGTTTTGTTTATGAACTCCAGAGTGTTGCATGACTCTATGGTTTTGACTGGTTCTCAGCACGTGCTGCAAGAGAAAGGCCAGTGCGGTTTTGAAATGTTAACCAGCTGCCTCACCAAGAGAGTCCACTTTCGTGTAAAAAAATATGTTGTTGTCGACAAGATGTACAAACCTGTGTTATTGTAAATGTTAAATTAAAAACTTCAGTTGACTGTTATCCAAATATCTGAGTTGAAGTGCTTGGTTTCTGTGCCAGGAAAGATTCAGAAAGTTTAATGCATATTCTTTTGGATGAATGATGGATGCAATAACCAAATTAAAAAATATAGTGTTGTGTCATTGTTAAAGACCTTTAAATGCATGATATTATTTAATGACAGTCTAGATGCCAATTTTTGTACTCTTAAACATCCCTAACAAAATGTTCACAGGTTATTTGACATGATTTAAAGGACTAGAGGCAAATAAAATCATTTTCGAATAAACATCTTACTTAATTGCATGCGAACTAGAAAGAAAGCGAAATTGAGCAGCAGCCAACTAACACATGACGTCGACGTGAGTACCCACACGTTTTTGAATTTTGCCTGGCAGCAGGAAATTATGCGTTTTTCGAAGGTCGCTACTCGGTGACATTAGAATACTTGAATATTTTGAGGCCGGTCCTTTCTGTTCCCAAACATTCACTGCAATCACTAACTATTATACCAAATCACAAGGTAAACACTTGATTGCCCAAATGGGGCCTTACCTGCATAATAAATGAAAATCAGAGGAAATAACCTAACTGCTGAAAACTGTAGGAGATGGCAGAACGTTAACAAGACAAAACAATTAAATTTTATTAAGTTTATTGAATTATAAAAATAAAAAAAATATATGAAAAAAAACCTTTCCATTAACAACACAAAACTATGATCAGATATACATTACGTTTTTGAGGTACATTGAGTTTATATATATTTTAATCACAGAGTTTGTATATATTTTAATCACATGAATTGATGTTAAAATATTCAACTGTTAAAGATATATCTCAAATTACTTTATAAAAAAATGTTTATGAGCTATAAGTAGGGACACCTGTATTTCGCGAATACATTTCGTGTCTAGGTATATCGCAAAACACCGTAGTTTTTTCTTGTAGTTATTGGCTGTGGTCGGCGAGAGGTATTTTCCCGCACTTGACGGGGCCAATGGGAACGTGGATACCGTACTGCTGCACGCACACGATTCGCTATTACTCTAAGAAAAAGCTACAGTGTTTTGTGACATACCTTGACACGAAATGTATTCGCGAAATACAGGTGTCCCTAGCTATAAGTTATAAAATCTCTGAAAAATTACACAATATCCAATAACAAATAATTTCAAGGATTTCGAGTTAAGTTACGTTTACTACTCTGAAACAAATATTGCCACCAAGTAAAGAGGACAGAAGGTGCAGAAAGTGCAAACAAGTGAAAAGTATTATGAGCATAAAAAAAAAACTAACATTTACTTTACTTTACCAGGTCCATCACACACAAAATACCAAGGTAGTAGTATGTTTTGGTTACTCCTGCGCCAGGCTTCAGGCTGTGGTGCCTGTGGTGCCGACCGCCATATTGGATTGTGACGTCACGGCGGCCATATTGGATGGATGTGACCTTGACCTTTGACCTTGACCCCGACGGCCATTTTGGATCCGCCATCTTGGATCCGCCATTTTGGATGACGTAATTGTGTTTTCTCGAACATTCCGGTGATGTGTTTTCCGCCATTTGGAATTATGACGTCACCGTTGCAATTTCTGTTACGGTCGCCATCTTTAACTTTTTTATTTATTATCCGATTTTAACGGAAAAAAAATTTAAATTTATAAAAAAATTCAAATAATAAAATTTTAATAAAAATATTTAAAAATTGTACTTTTACGACACGGAGTTCGGAGTCCTCGGTTCGAACCCGGTAAAGGCAAAAAAATAAAAATGGCGACCGATCCTTCCCCCATGGTGGGTCTGGCAGACTGACCCCCACCACTTTTACCAACGCATATACGAACTTACACTCCCCCTTCGCCCCCCCTCCCGAAAATATTTTTTTTTCTCGCACACGACGCTCCGCCCCTCCCCCACCCCCCTTTTTTTATTAATATATTTTTCTATTTTTCATCGTAATAACCTCCCTCCACCACTACTCTAGTTTTTTTCCCTCACTCCCTCACTTTACCGTCATTCCCACCCCAACCCTCCTCCTCACCATTATTCTACCTTTTAAAGTATAAATACCGGCCGCAGGACCCGGGAGACGTCAGTTTACATCAGTTCCTCTCCTCTTCGCAAGCATCGAGGTCCTTACAGCAACTAACATGTCAACGAAAAAATCAATCTATGACCCATGTATGCTGGAGTCCTCGACGCAAATACGTAGTGACGATATAAGCGATGAAGAAGACGAGGAAACGTACCTTCACAACTGGTATGACATCAAGTGCTGCAGACGACAGGGACGTCGCTGGTTGCGAGACGAGCCATGGGGTCGATCCCCCGAACGTGACCTCTCACCAGTGGAGTCTGTCCGTCAAGTGTTTGGAGAGGTGGACTCTCGTCAGTTCGTGAACTATGGACCATCACGTGGGTCGTCATCGCTCCACACCACCATTGCTGGTGCTGCCCAAGAGCCTGCTACATCTCGTGACGGATCACCATCTTTGTCATCTTCCACCCTAACGAGACCATTGTCGCCACCAACGTCAATTGCATCACGACGATTGACAAATTCTGCGAAGTCTACACCGTCGCCATCGCCACCACAACACCATCCCGTGCCGAAGTGTACGGATAGTCAACGTTCCATACCAGAGTTCTCAGAATAAGAACAATGATCTGCGTGACGCCAAGTATAATGTGAGATATTTACAGTGTTCAAGCTTTGTCACTCCTGTTGCGATAGTTATTGTTCCGTACCTATATCAAAACTACTATGTGAATCAAGTGTGAACTAAATAATCACAATCATCATCAGTGATTTAAAATTACGTTTTATATTTTTATCACCCATAAAAATTTATATGTTGTGTGTGAGAGATTATAAAGAAAATATACAAGCTGAACTATATGTAATGAAATACGCCTCTAAATTGAAATGTGTCACATATATTCATCTAGTACCAGACGGGGAATTGTAGGAAATAAAATAAAATAAATCCAATTTATGTGTATAAGTTTATATTAATCCTCCATCACTATACTAAATTAATGTTTCAAAAATATTAAGTATTCTAGTTTCACGTTAAATATTATTATGAATTAAAAAAATAGCAGGGAAAGTTTCAATATAAAAGTTATTTGCATTTATAAAAAAGTTCATATTTAAAATAATAACGGGTTACACGTATAAAAAATTGATATTTAAAATAATTATGTGTTACATTTATTAAAAAAGTAATATTTAAAATAAAAATTTTCTACATTTATAAAAACATCTACATGAATACAGTTCAACAGTGCTAGGAGAGGAAACGAATGTATACCACGCATACGGCGGGTGATGACCACGAAGCACGTGCGTGTGCGTCTTAGACGGAAGGAGTAGAAATTCGTAAGAGCATTTCCGCTCACCGACGGAAGCGATAGCCCCGCCTGCTCCTCCAGGACCGCATGGAGGGGGAAGCTACCTTCATTTCAACGTTGGACACGCCAAGAAACACTGCGCGGAGGACACCGCTCTGACCATGCACACAATTTACAGCGATTAAAAAATTTTACTACGCACATGAAACGAATGACACACATTCAACCATAACAAAAACCACAGGAAAAAACGAAATGTACACACAGTACACACAGGAAAACGGAATGTACACTTAGGAAAACGAAATGTACACACAGTACACACAGGAAAACGGAATTTACATGCAGGAAATCGAAATGTACACACAGTACACACAGGAAAACGGAATGTACACACAGGAAAACGTAATGTACACACAGTACACACAGGAAAACTGAATTTACATGCAGGAAAACGAAATGTACACACAGTACACACAGGAAAACGGAATTTACATGCAGGAAAACGAAATGTACACAGTACACACAGGAAAACGAAATGTACACAGTACACACAGGAAAACGGAATTTACATGCAGGAAAACGAAATGCACACACAGGAAAACGGAATTTACATGCAGGAAAACGAAATGTACACACAGTACACACAGGAAAACGGAATTTACACAGTAAAACGGAATTTACACACAGGAAAACGGAATTTACACACAGGAAAACAGAATGTACACACAGGAAATCGGAACGTACACACGGTACACACAGGAAAAAAAGGAATGATCACACATGGAGTAGCGGAAACGCATGCTTAGTTGGAAATCAGAATACAATAAATAAATCATACTTTTTTTAAATATAAATAATTGATTTTATTTTTCAATAGTACACACATGACAGTTAAACAAATGATTATTGTATGTATCCAGCTTCCCTCAGTTCTTTGAGTATGAAGGATATTTCTTTAATGTTCGAATAGTTTCCTCTACGAACAGATGCCACCAACAGTCTTAGCCGGTCAACCAATATGTTTGGATCTTTCCATGATATGTAATCAATCTCTTCTGCCACCATCTTCCTTGCACGTTTATTATAAATATGACGATCTCTGCTGTCCTCCGTTTTATCACCTACCACAAGGTCACATTCGTCAACGAACCAGTGACCATCACAAGCTTGATCAGATTCATTTAATATATCACGACGTTTCCATCGTTTTGATCTCAGGACACCGCCACAGCCTTCGGTCTTGTCCGCTTTAGCTGCCTCAGCACAGTCTTCGATCACGTCGCCAGCTTCAGAGTCACTGTAGCAATCACCGTAGAAGGCATCGTCTTCACCCAGATTACCGTAAGAACTCGTTATCGTTGATGGCGAAGTGTCTGCATCGCCTTCATGCTTCCTTTTTTAGGAGTCCATTATTTTTACAAAGTATGGACGATCTACTGAATATAGGCTTGAGTGTATTCTCACTTTTCACGGTGTTGATACTTCCATTAGTTTCAGTCTTCCCGAAACCATCAGCATCCTTCAATATTTGTTTCTCGTCACGATCGACATGCTACGGCTTCCATCTTTTCTATATTAATAATATTATTTGTCTTAAAATCTCCGCATCCGTGTCACTATCACAGATTCAATTCATCATCATCGTAGCTGTCATCAATATTGTCATGAGCTGCATCAATATAACTCATTTTATGATATCGTCTCTACATTTCAGTTGTCAGAGATTAACCACAATCTATGATCTTGTGAGCTCCATTCTCATTTTCTGTAAAAGCCTATGTGTTCAGTTTTATTATTTAATCCGTCAACCCATCATCCCAAACTCAATTAAATAATCTTAGTATATAGAAAAAAAATCATCAAAGTTCCTTTCATTTAATCTTAGGAACCGCATCATCCTTTCCACCTATAGTTTAGTTTCTTGAGCCCAAGAGTCTTTCATTATATACCATGCAGTGTTCTTCTAGAGATGTGGTATACCACCATTTCTACATACAAATCCATCCTATCAATTATTTGTTTACACATAAAAAAAAACCTTCATGTTATTTTTATATGTTTTATTAAATTATTACTTCGACTAAAAATAATTACCGCTCATAGTAATTTCTACAAAGAACTCCTTGCCCAAGACATTTTAACCATCATCTCTGAAAACAACCATGTCCCGTCTATATCACAAAGTAAAAGAGGGTAGAGGAGATAGGTCAAACGACAAGTGCTAGTCACTCATAGGGTAAGGAACAGGTGTTCGATACCTATCACAGACATTGTAGCATCTATGTATTTTTCTTACCTCATGTAGAAAAATATGTTCCAATGCATACGAATTTAAACTTATTCACGTGCGACTAGTTAAAAGTACATAAATTCAAGCACGTTGGCCTCAAAGAAAATTTAAAAAATTCTCAAGGATAGAGGCAGAGACTACACGATCGAGACACGCATACCGTCACCTGCAAATGAACATTGACCCCTCGCGCAGGAGTGAAAGCTTGCATAATGCTGTGGCAGTAATATGTTTGCTCGAGTCATACATACATCACGTCGCTAGTCTTCCCACTCATTTCACGTAAAACTCCAGTGAAATCGTAATCCAGCATACGTAAAGTAATTGCTGGAACCACTTCAAAGTATGCATCACTGAACCAGATCATAAAATCAGCTTATGAATGTACAACGTGCTACCAACAAAAAAAAATTTGTAGCACATATACGAGAGGAGTCGATTCCTACATACCATACTGTGAAAGCCGATACTCTGATAATTATAAGCAATAAAATATTTTTAATCAAGACCCCGGCCAGTATACATTATTTCCATGTTGTAAAAATTCATGTTAGTAATCAGCAACGAAGGAGTGAGTAACTTGGACGAAGAACCGCTTTCCAAGTATCCAGAATCTTACTGATACAGCCCATACAGTGCACCAGAGTACTCCGAAGTGTGATCAATTGATCAAAGCATTATTTAATTTTTTAATATCACCTCCGTAGTGTACACCAATATATGACAGGTTACGATTTAAGACCATAAATTTCCCACAAGTCTGTTAGTTTTATTTCGGGAAGTAATAAATTATTTCTCAGAAATAATAAATCAAGTTCCTATCAGATTTGCTCTAACGTAACGGTATTACATACACCAGAACTTTACCAAAACATCACCCATAAAAAATCCTAAGAATGCAGATAACATACTCAGACAAAAATAATTTTAGCAAAATAAACTGTTTTGAACATTATTGGTAAAAATAATAATACACACTAACAAGTCAAAACGTGCATTACAACTCCGACCAAAATTACGTGTCACATATAGTTTATTACATTAAGATGAATGAAGTAGGTTAAGAAAAATAAATCAAATAAATTTTTAATTCTATAATTTATTTAAAAGTTTACATTTATATACAAAAAAATTTGACACTGTATATATATCGTATACATTTCTCAGTTCATGTGAATTTCATTTTTATTAAAATAAATTATTATATTTCGTTTGTAGAGTGACAAAATACAAATAATTCATACAGATCACGATACATCAGTTCAGGAGTGTAGCACCTTAGAGGACCAGATATGTTGATGCTAGAAACCTTCCTTTACAAAATTTATAATGTTTTTTTCAAGTATAATTTTCGTGTAACCCGTACACCGCACTTCTCACACAGAAATTTTACACGGTCAAGATTTCTTCTGCAGCCATGCTTTTCATGGATGCGTGTACTTCATAGTCGTTCAAATCGTTTACCACAGTAGCAGCACTGATACAGATATGCATCGCAATTACCATCGCTTCCCCGCTGTACAACTTGCAAATGAACTTTGCTTTTACAATGCCTAATCAAATTACTTTTGTTTGTGAAATGTACACCACACGGCTCACACGGAAATGTCACACGATTAGCGTTTCTTCTACAGACATGATTTTCATGTCTTCTTGCATGTTGACGGTATTTAAAACTCTTATCACAGTACGTACACAGATGTCTCATCGTTAGACCTTGAGTCACCCACGGCTCGGAAAGTATCTTACTTTCAATGTACACTGCTGTTGTAGGTGACGAAGTCCCGTATGTTGCATGAGCTGGAGATTTCCCAGTCGACATTATCAGATCATCTGTACTGGATGCCAAAGAATCTGATGTATACACAAATGATGCAGAAGCTGGGAATTGCTCACAAAATGTTTTATTTGCCAAATGCGGTGTAGTTGCAGGTATCGGAGTCTCCTCTGCGTTCGATAATGCACACATTGAAGTATCTTGGAGTGAAGAGACAGTAGATACAGCCATCATCGGGATCTCTGGAGCTGCCCTCATCGTTGTCATCGGGATCTGCTTCGTCATCATCGCCTCCGTGGTCAGGGACCCCGGTGAAGACGCGAGACCCTCCGCCAAGATCTCTGCAGCCGTTGACTCCGCCACCATTGGGATTTGTACCGATGTCATCGTTGCTACCATTGAGTTCGGATACACATGAATATTCATGTATCGGACTTATATGCAGACAAGTCAATCCATCAGATCTGCACTGCACCACTACAAGAGGTGGACTGAGGGACCTGCTGTCTAAGACTCGCTTAAATATCAGCGTCCGCTTGTATAATACGCAAGTCAATACATCATCCAATGTTATTACTTAAAAAAAATTAGGAATTTAAAAGAGTACAAGTTTAAATTATATATTCAATGAACTAATCACACATCCTACATACATGGTTAATTTAGACTTACTAGAAGGACCAAGAGTCTCTGAACAATGGAACTTTCAGAACTCAAACATAATTTAAATTTTATTATGTACAGCTACACTAAACCTCTAACTGACTCCAAATGTCTACAAGACATGACTAAAATAATTTATACGATACCGGGCTAGGTCCAAAGTCAATTATTTTTGTACCTCTCATCTGCAGTTCAGGGGTCCTTCAGTATTGATATAGCTACAGACAAGACATGTCCAGTACCATACATCTTCAAAAGCCATCAGACTCGATCCTTGTTAAGCCTTATGACAAAAGTCTCCGAAACAAGAGTCCTACTCTATAAGTTTACTAGACATTTATATGCTTGTCATAGCACACATCGATAAATATCATCGTAAATAACCCAAAATATTATCAGACCACCAGCATTCGATTTATACACCAACATATCCATCAACACAAGTCCATTCTACATTAAGCTCCTCACTTACTTCCACCAGTCTACTCAGCTACACTCAGTACACAAAAACTAAAAGAAGTCAATTAACAACCTAGTATTTATGTACATTCAGTCATTTAACATGAGGTGCCCGCCATATTGAAATTTGGGCACCATCTTAGATATTTGTATTTATTGACTTATTAGTTCGGGAAAAATTCCAAAATTCACCGAAAAAATCACACATTATTTTACATATTGAATCGAAACTTACTTCGATCTATGGACGAAGCTGAAAATAAATTTAATTTAAATACCAGAAAAGTGGCAGGTTCGAGAAATAAAACACCACAAGTTCTTTTACCAACATGATATTTAATACATAAATTCTATCCTACTACAGGGTCACTTGCGAAAGCCAGCAATCTTTTAAACATTTAGCCCTGCATAGACGTGAAACGACTAATTCTTAGCTCCATCAGCTCCAACTGCTCCTAATGCTGCAACAGCTCCAACAGCTCCAACAGCTCTAACTGCTCCTAATGCTCCAACAGCTCCAACAGCTCCAACAGCTCCAACAGCTCCAAATGCTCCAACAGCTCCAAATTCTACAATAGCTCCAAATGCCACAATAGCTCCAACAGCTCCAAATGCTCCAAAGGCTCCTAATGCTCCAACAGCTCCAAAGGCTCCAAATGCTCCAACAGCTCCAAATGTTCCAACAGCTCCAACAGCTCCAACAGCTTCAAATGCTCCAACATCTCCAAATGCTACAATAGCTCCAGCAGCTCCAAATGCTCTAAAGGCTCCAAATGCTCCAACAGCTCCAAATGCTCCAAATGCTCCAAATGCTCCAACAGCTCCAACAGCTCCAAATGCTCCAAATGCACCAAATGCTCCAACAGCTCCAACAGCTCCAAATGCTCCAAATGCTCCAAATGGTCCAATCGCTCAAAACGCTCCAACTGATTTAAATTACTTTTTTTTTTTATCGAACTTGACATGTTTACATGCATGACTTTATTAGTATACATTTTTGGTTGTCAGTGGTGACTTTTTTACACCTTTACGTTATAAGTTTTATTTAGAAATGAGCTTTTCGAGAAATTGTTAAAATCCATTTTGAAAAAAATATCAATTTTTCTTCAAGTTTATACACATGCATTTAATTGAAACCATTATTTTATGTAGCCAGCTTCCTTCAGTTCTTTAAGTATGAAGGATATTTCTTTGATGTTCGAATAGTTTCCTGCTCAAAGCGAACCATGTAGTAGTCTTAGGGCCGGTTTCACAAAGTCTGTTTAAAGTTTCGGTTATCTAATCGAACGATTAATTTAAACAGGACATTAAAGTACTGATTATCATTTGACTGTTTCCCAACGTATTTTTAACGAGTGTTTAACTAAACAACGGCTAAAGGAAATATGGCAACCAGGCGATGACGTATTGGATCACGATTGGCTGTCGTGCTACCTTCGGTTGTTACTTTTGTCCAGTGTTTAAGGTTCGGTTAGAGAAAATTGTAAACAAACATCAATATGGACGAAAATAAGCGGCCACGATCCGGAAATTTTCTTGCTTCGGAAACGGAATCACTTATATCTTTAGTGGAAAATTTTACCTAAAACAATGTCAAACACTTCCAACTGTCTTTCTATTTTACATGCTTTATATTAGCTTCACCTGTATGTTTGTTTGTCTGTCCGTCTGTAACTCTTTCGACTAAGAGTGAGTGATTCATCACTGTAATATGTCCCACCAATTGCATTATGTTCGTCAGCTTTCGGATTAAGCGATCGTGGGTTCTACTCCCGGCCACGCCGAAAAATTTTTTTTTTTTCCGGTAAATTCTAAGATTATATCCATACATCTAACTGTAAATGATTCGGAGAGACTTTACCATTTCTTTGTGACGTTGCAACTCCAAATAGTTATCTCAGATGGTAATAGGTAGTGTCGGTAACTCATTTCCCTATGATAATTCAGGGGTGCCCACAAGGGGGGGGGGGGGTAACGACGCAGACTGCGTCATTAAAATTTCAGGGGGGGGGGGGGGTGGTGGTTAAAAGACGAGAAAAATGTATATATAATTTACATAATTATAGCTTATAATGTGAAAATACGTTTCTGGTGCTTTGATAATTGAAAGGGATCTTGTAAATCAAATTGGCCACCCCGCACTTTCCTCAACAAAAGCAGTTTGGCATCTGTCGGTTCAGGATGGAAATATTACCTGATATGACCAAAATTATTATTAGAAAATCAGTTTTAATTAATGCAAAATGTGATAAAATATAATACTAAAAAAGTATAATATTATAAAATAATTGAGTAAATCATTGAGAAAATGGCATAAAAAATTTCGGGGGGGGGGGGGGGGGGGGCGCATCAATAGGTTAGGGGGGGGGGGGGCGAGTCATAGTGTTGGGGGGGGGGGGGGGGGTGGGCACCTCTGGATAATTATACATAAATATAGTTTAAAAAACTAAAAAAACATGCTTTTAAAGAATATCAAACTAAAAAGTTAAAAATAAATATAGTTTAAAAAACTAAAGAAACATGCTTTTAAAGATTATCAAACTAAAAAGTAAAAAATAATTTTAAAATTTAATTTATGACGATAGTATATAAGCAATACTAGTATAAATGAGAAAAAAGCATGGGGCGCTTAATATACAAAAAATATGGCACAAAGCAACAGTGCTAGGACCGTATTTTTGCTAAGCCGAAACCTCATTGCAAATTCACTGTCATTCATTTGAAAGTGATTTGGCCTTACTCGAAATATTCGTGGTCTATTTAAATAATCAACAATTTCTTCATCATCATCTTCAAAAAAAATGTTCAATTCATTCGCCATCATCACTGCGGCACTTCAATCAATTATCTCTGTTTTGCACACTATGTGGTTTCAAACAGCTTCAAAAATATACATAACCTCAAAACTATCAGCAGTAGCCAACTAATCAGAACCTCTTCTTGTGTTTAACTTAACCATTGGTTACCATCAGTTAATCGGACGATTACTGTTAACCCTATATTGATAAACAGGTAATTCTGCTAACCAGCACTTAAATTTTAATCAGAAGATAACCGGACGATAACCAGACTTTGTGAAACCGGCCCTTAGCCTGTCAACCAATATGTCAGGATCTTCCCATGAGGTATAATCAATCTCTTCTGCTACGTTAATCTTCCTATTATGGTTATAATAAATATTATTATCCCTGGTGTTTTTCGTTTCAACACCAACTACAAGGTCACTTTCGGCATCGAGCCAGTGATTATCACAAGCTTGATCAGGATAATTTATTTTATTACGTCGTTTCCATCGTTGTGATTTCAGGCCACAATCACTGTATTTGCTCTTGACCGCTTTAGGTGCTTCAGCACAGTACTCAATCATGTCAGCCTTAGTTGTGAGTAGTATAGGAATGTATTTTCTGAACAGGCTTCAGGCTGTGGTGCCTGTGGTGCCGACCGCCATCTTGGATTTGTAACGTCACGGCGGCAAAAATTCCTCAAAATTCCTCAAAAATGACTCAAAATGACTCAAAATTTCCCGTTTTAAGAAAAAATTTCCCGTTTTCGAGGGAAAAATTCCCGTTTCGAGGGAAAATTTCCCGTTTTATTCCTTAAAAATCCCAGCGGCTGAAAATTCCTAAAACTGGCTTAAGCATCCTTAACTCAAGCCAACGTTAAGCCATTTATAGGATTATGATGTCACCGTTGCAATTTCCGTTACGCCCACCATCTTTAACTTTTTTATTTATTATCCGATTTTAATGAAAAAAAAATTAAAATTTATAAAAAAATTAAATTAATAATATTTTAATATATTTTTTATAAAAAATATACTTTATAGACACGGAGTTCGGAGTCCTCGGTTCGAACCCGACGAGGTCAAAAAAAAAACTAAAAATGGCGACAGGCTCCTTCCACCACTGAAGTCACCTACAGACTAACCTACCACCACCATTAACAAGGTCAACTAGTATGATGTCATGTCCGCCATCTTGTCTTCGTCTGCTGGTAGCCATCATCATCTTGTTATCGTCGGCGAGAGTGCGCTGACACCATGTTAGTTTAATTCTTATCCGCTAGAGTGCAGTAATCATTTATTATTGCTGTGTCACCCGTAATCTTGTCATTTGGCCGCCATCTTGGAATCGTGTAATTATTTAGCTAGAAATTCGGGAAAAATTCCAAAATTCATTAATAAATCACTCATTAATTTACAGATTGATTCGATCAGTTTCAGTCCTTGGTTCGATACCCGATCGATGCAATAATGTTTAATTTTATATAAAAAATAATAATTTCAATAATCCATGTTCAAAATTCTTAAAGAGACTTTAAATCCTCTACTACCATCATCCTATCAGACATCAAGACCACCATATTGGAAATTCGTAATTGTAATGCTAGAGATTCGGGAAAAAGTTCAAAATTCATTAAATAAATTTGTAATCTATATACTGATTGATTAGATCGACTAAGGTCCTTGGTTCGATCCCTGGCCGATACAAAACAACTTTAATTTTAAAAAAGTACCAGAAAAGTGTAAGGTTCGAGAAATAAAACACATCAAAATCTTTTACAAACATTTTATTTATTACACAATTTCTATCCTACTACAGAATCACTTGCGAAAGCCAGCAATCTTATAAACATTTAGCCCTGCATAGACGTGCAACGACTACTTCTTAGCTCCAAATGGCTCCAAATGCTCCAAACGGCCTTCAAATGGCTCCAACAGCTCCAACAACCTCCAAATGCTTGACAGCTCCAAATGACTCCAAATGCTTCAAAAGGCTCCAAATGCTCCAACAGCTCCAAAAAAAGGCTCCAAAAGCTCCAATAGCCTCCAAATGCTTAACACAGCTCCAAATGGCTCCAAATGCTCCAAACGGCCTCCAAATGCTTGACAGCCTCCAAATGCTTGACAGCTCCAAATGGCCCCTAATGCTCCAAACGGCTCCAAATGATCCAAATGTCTCCAAATGGCACCAAATGCTACAAACGGCTCCAAATGCTCCAAATGTCTCCAAAAAGCTCCAAATGCTTCATAATGCTCCAAATGCTCCAAACAGCTCCAAATGCTCCAAATGTCTCCAAATGGCTCCAAATGCTCAAAACGGCTCCAAATACTCCAAATGTCTCCAAAAGGCTCCAAATGCTTCAAAAGGCTCCAAATGCTTCAAAAGGCTCCAAATACTACAACAGCTCCAAAAAAAGGCTCCAAATGCTTAACGCAGCTCCAAATGCCTCCAAATGCTCCAAACGGCCTCTTAATGGCTCCAACAGCTCCAAAAGGCTCCAAATGTTTCAAAAGGCTTCAATTGTTCCAAGAGCTCTATCTTCAATTAGTTCCAACTGATTCCAATTACTTTTCTTATCGAACTTGGCATGATTACTAACATGTCTTTATTAGTATACATTTTGACTGGCAGTGGTAATGTATTTTGCACCTTTAAGTTATAAGTTTTATTTAGAAATCAGATTTCGATAAATGGTAGATACCATTTGGAAAGAAAATATATTAATTTATCTTCAAGTTTATACACATACATTTAATTTAAGCCATAATTGTATGTAGCCAGCTTCCCTCAGTTCTTTGAGTATGAAGGATATTTCTTTAATACTTAAACAGATTCTGCTAGCTTGTGAACTTCTCATTGTTGAACAAAGATATAGTTCTAGTACAAGCCAGAATTTTATGTATTTTTTTATTTTATTTTTTTAAATTTTTTATTAATTTATTTTAAATTTTTTATTATTATTTTTTCCTGAAATTTTATGATATCAAAGGAAACTTGTGGCGGTTTTCTCCGTGTGCTTCCGATTATTCTTGTCAATATTATGGCAGTTTTCTCCGTGTGCTCCCGTTTATTCTTGACAGTATTATGGTGGATTTCTCCGTGTGCTCCTGATTATTCTTGACAATATTTTGATGGTTTTCTCTAAGTGCTTCTGATTATTACTTACTAGACATCTGATGGTTTTCTCCGAGTGCTTCTGGTTACTGATGAGGAATTTATCTCTGCATGAAGGATTTTTTTACTTAATGAAGCATGTCATTTTTTATGCAAGGTTGCATATAATTAGTGAATTCTGCTACTTAATCAACACTTGTAATATTTTTATCAGGTGGAATTTAAAAAAAATATATATCATTACTCAGTCAAATTATCTCTGAGAAATCTAAGAAGCACTAACAGGATGGACGAACTTCCTTCTCTTTGGAGTCTAGCGAAGCCATCGTTCTATTGCGAACGTTAGTGAGCATCCCGCATCCTGCATAAAAGAACTAAATATTATTTATCTGCAAGTAACATGTGGCGACATCTGTTGGTAAAAAGCAGAACTACTTGCAACAAGTACCTTTGAATGAGATAAATTAATTATCTCTGTTGAAATAATTAAAAAATTCTATTTAAGTAATATATCTAATTTAAAACTCTTAGTTTGTATCTGACATTAGTCTCAGTAACTAATATGAATCCTGAAACGGGATTTGTTTCTGTATCGAAACGTCATCACTGTAGATACTGTAGCAAGGTGTTTACCTTGAGAAAGAATGCTAAACGACATGAAAAAAGCGAGTGTAATTTGGGTCCTTGTCAAAAACCATTTCATTGCAGTCAGTGTCAGAAATCCTTTGGTAGAAGATATTACTTGGATAGACATTACAAGACCTGTACAATTAAGATGAATAAAGATAACGAAGACTGGGCTACAACATCGCGGAAGAGGAACAAAGGCGAAAAAGCTAATGCTAAAATTACTGATCTGGATCAAGATAATAATTTTAAATTTAAAACAAACGAAGGAAGTTGTAACCACATTAGAAATGAAAATATATTTACTCCAATATCTAGTCAACTCCATGAAAATGAGAAAGATGGAGAACCATCTGAAGCTTACAAGGTCGAAGACTTTGATGAATCATCTGAAGCGGGCATGATTGAAGATTGTGGTGACACATCTGAGGCTGACATGATTGAGTACTGTACTGAAGCACCTAAAGCAGGCAAGATCGAAGATTGTGATGGCGGTCTGAGACCGAAACGATGGAAACGACGTAATATAATAAATTATCCTGATCAAGTTTGTGGTGCTGACATGATTGAAGACTGTGGTGACACATCAGAAGCTGGCATGAACGAAGACTGTGCTGACACATCTAAGGCTGACATGATTGAGTACTGTGCTGAAGCACCAAAAGCATGCAAGAGCGAAGACTGTGATGGTGGTTTGAGACCAAAACGATGGAAACGTCGTAATAAAATAAATTATCCTGATCAAGCTTGTGATAATCACTGGCACGATGACGAAAGTGACCTTGAGGTTTGTGTTAAAACGAAAGACACCAAAAATAATAATATTTATTATAAACATGCAAGGATGATAAACGCAGCAGAAGAGATTGATTATACCTCATGGGAAGATCCTAACATATTGGTTGACAGGCTACGACTACTACATGGATCGCTTTGTGCAGGAAACTATTCGAACATTAAAGAAATATCCTTCATACTCAAAGAACTGAGGGAAGCTGGCTACATACAATAATGGCTTAAATTAAATGTATGTGTATAAACTTGAAGATAAATTAATATATTTTCTTTCCAAATGGTATCTACCATTTATCGAAATCTGATTTCTAAATAAAACTTATAACTTAAAGGTGCAAAATACGTTACCACTGCCAGTCAAAATGTATACTAATAAAGACATGTTAGTAATCATGCCAAGTTCGATAAGAAAAGTAATTGGAATCAGTTGGAACCAATTGAAGATGGAGCTCTTGGACCAATTGGAGCCTTTTGAAACATTTGGAGCCTTTTGGAGCTGTTGGAGTAATTTGGAGGCCGTTTGGAGCATTTGGAGCCATTTGGAGCTGCGTTAAGCATTTAGAGACTTTTTTTGGAGCTGTTGTAGCATTTGGAGCCTTTTGAAGCATTTGGAGCCTTTTGGAGACATTTGGAGCATTTGGAGCTGTTTGGAGCATTTGGAGCCATTTGGAGACATTTAGAGCATTTGGAGCTGTTTGGAACATTTGGAGCCTTATGAAGCATTTGGAGCTTTTTGGAGACATTTGGAGCATTTGGAGCCGTTTGGAGCATTTGGTGCCATTTGGAGACATTTGGATCATTTGGAGCCGTTTGGAGCATTAGGGGCCATTTGGAGCTGTCAAGCATTTTGAGGCTGTCAAGCATTTGGAGGCCGTTTGGAGCATTTGGAGCCATTTGGAGCTGTGTTAAGCATTTGGAGGCTATTGGAGCTTTTGGAGCCTTTTTTTGGAGCTGTTGGAGCATTTGGAGCCTTTTGAAGCATTTGGAGTCATTTGGAGCTGTCAAACATTTGGAGGTTGTTGGAGCTGTTGGAGCCATTTGAAGGCCGTTTGGAGCATTTGGAGCCATTTGGAGCTAAGAAGTAGTCGTTGCACGTCTATGCAGGGCTAAATGTTTATAAGATTACTGGCTTTCGCAAGTGATTCTGTAGTAGGATAGAAATTGTGTAATAAATAATATGTTTGTAAAAGACTTTGATGTGTTTTATTTCTCGAACCTTACACTTTTCTGGTACTTTTTTAAAATTAAAGTTGTTTTGTATCGGCCAGGGATCGAACCAAGAACCTTAGTCGAGCTAATCAATCAGTATATAGATTACAAATTTATTTAATGAATTTTGAACTTTTTCCCGAATCTCTAGCATTACAATTACGAATTTCCAATATGGTGGTCTTGATGTCTGATAGGATGATGGTTGTAGAGGATTTAAAGTCTCTTTAAGAATTTTGAACATTGATTATTGAAATTATTATTTTTTATATAAAATTAAACATTATTGCATCGATCGGGTATCGAACCAAGGACTGAAACTGATCGAATCAATCTGTAAATTAATGAGTGATTTATTTAATGAATTTTGGAATTTTTCCCGAATTTCTAGCTAAATAATTACACGATTCCAAGATGGTGGCCAAATGACAAGATGGCGGGTGACACAGCAATAATAAATGATTACTGCACTCTAGCGGATAAGAATTAAACTAAAATGGTGTCAGCGCACTCTCGCCGACGATAACAAGATGATGATGGCTACCAGCAGACGAAGACAAGATGGCGGACATGACATCATACTAGTTGACCTTGTTAATGGTGGTGGTAGGTTAGTCTGTAGGTGACTTCCGTGGTGGAAGGAGCCTGTCGCCATTTTTAGTTTTTTTTTTGACCTCGTCGGGTTCGAACCGAGGACTCCGAACTCCGTGTCTAAAAAGTATATTTTTTATAAAAAATATATAAAAATTTTATTAATTTAATTTTTTTTATAAATTTTAAATTTTTTTTCATTAAAATCGTATAATAAATAAAAAAGTTAAAGATGGTGGGCGTAACGGAAATTGCAACGGTGACGTCATAATCCTATAAATGGCTTAACGTTGGCTTGAGTTAAGGATGCTTAAGCCAGTTTTAGGAATTTTCAGCCGCTGGGATTTTTAAGGAATAAAACGGGATATTTTCCCTCGAAACGGGAATTTTTCCCTCGAAAACGGGAAATTTTTTCTTAAAACGGGAAATTTTGAGTCATTTTGAGTCATTTTTGAGGAATTTTGAGGAATTTTTGCCGCCGTGATGTCACAAATCCAAGATGGCGGTCGGCACCACAGGCACCACAGCCTGAAGCCTGTTTCAGAAAATACATTCCTATACTACTCACAACTAAGGCTGACATGATTGAGTACTGTGCTGAAGCACCTAAAGCGGTCAAGAGTAAATACAGTGATTGTGGCCTGAGATCACAACGATGGAAACGACGTAATAAAATAAATTATCCTGATCAAGCTTGTGATAATCACTGGCTCGATGCCGAAAGTGACCTTGTAGTTGGTGTTGAAACGAAAAACACCAGGGATAATAATATTTATTATAACCATAATAGGAAGATTAACGTAGCAGAAGAGATTGATTATACCTCATGGGAAGATCCTGACATATTGGTTGACAGGCTAAGGGCCGGTTTCACAAAGTCTGGTTATCGTCCGGTTATCTTCTGATTAAAATTTAAGTGCTGGTTAGCAGAATTACCTGTTTATCAATATAGGGTTAACAGTAATCGTCCGATTAACTGATGGTAACCAATGGTTAAGTTAAACACAAGAAGAGGTTCTGATTAGTTGGCTACTGCTGATAGTTTTGAGGTTATTCCTATACTACTGTTGTGACAGCACAGTCAGCGAATATGTCAACCTCAGATGTGTCACCTCAATCTTCAATCATGTCAGCATCACAAGATTGTTCAAGATAACTTATTTTATTACGACGTTTCCACCGTTTTGGTCTTAGGCCGCCATCACAGTCTTCGATCTTGACCGCTTTAGGTGCTTCAGCACAGTACTCAATCATGACAGCACAGTCAGCGATCATGTCAACCTCAGATGTGTCACCACAATATTCAATCATGTCAGCTTCAAATGTTTCATTACAGTCTTCGGTCTTGTCGGCTTCAGGTGGTTCTCCATCTTTCACATTTTCATGGAGACGACTAGATATTGGTGTAAATATATTTTCATTTCTAATGAGGTTGCTACTTTCTTCATTTGTTTTTAATTTTAAATTATTGTTTTGATCTATATCAATATTTTTAGCATTAGCTTTTTTACATTCTTCATAATCATTATTGTCGTCTAATATTCTGCCTTCGTTCCTCTTCCACGATTTTGGAACACAGTCTTCGTTATCTTTATTCATCTTAGTTGTACAGTTCTTGCAATGTCTATCCAAGTAATATCTTCTACTAAAGGATTTATGACACTGACTGCAATTAAATGGTTTTTGACAATGACTCAAACTACACTCGCTTCTCTCATGACGTTTAGCATTCTTTCTCAAGGTAAACACCTTGCTGCAGTATCTACAGTGATGTCGGTTTGATACAGCTACAGGCAACGAATCAGGGTACATGTTAGCTTCTGCGACTGATGGCAGATGAAAACTAAGAGTTGTAAATTAAACCATTACTTAAATAGAATTTTTTAAATTATTTCGTCAGCGAGAGTTAAGTTATCTCATACAAAAGTACTGGTTGTAAGTAGTTCTACTTTTCATCAACAGATGACTCCACATGTTGCTAGCTGGTAAATAATAATTATTTCTTTTATGCTGGATGCGGGATGCTCACTAACGATCTGTTGAAAAAGGTGTGCTTCCCTAGATCTCAAGAGGAAGAACATCGTCCTTATTTAAAAAAAATATAGTGAATAACATCATGACCTAGCGAGAATCACAATATAACCTATTCACATATTAGCAACCATCATGTATCAGTTGTCTGTATAAGCAGTCTCTGTTGTCTGTATAAGCAGTCATTGTTTTGTGTGGGATGCGGGATGCTCCCTGACGATCGCAACAGAAGGAGGGCTTCGCTAGAACTCAAGGGGAAGGGAAATCTTCGTGTGTGATAGAGTTTCTCAGTTGTTTCATGACGTAGTAATCATCTGATTAATGATCTTCTCTTTTTGTCTGATTTCCACCTGATAAAAAAAATTAAGTTGATTTGATAATATGAATTCGGAAATTTGTAGGAAACTCTGAATAAAATTACCTGTCTTAGACACCAAGGACAATGCAGTTTGTCTTACATGTTAATGCTTCTCAGCTGTCCCATAGCATATTATTTGTCTGAGTAAGGTTATTATTTTTAAAATCCACCTGATAAAAATATTGTAAGTGCTAATTTATTAGCAGAATTTCACTTATTAAATGTAACTCTGAATAAAATGACATGACGCATTTAGTAAAAAATCATTCATGCAGAGATAGATTCCTCACAAATAATCAGGATCACTCGGAGAAAACCATCAGATGTCTAGCCAGGAATAATCAAAAGCATTTGGAGAAATCCATTAAAATATTAACAAGAATAATCGGGAGCACACGGAGAAAACCTTCACAATATTGACAAGGATTATCAGAAGCACACGGAGATAACTACCATAATATTGACAAGAATAATCAGAAGCACACGGAGAACACCGCCATAATATTGACAACGATAATCAGAAGCACACGGAGAAAACCACCATAATTTTGAGAAGAATAATCAGAAGCACACGGAGAAAACCACCACACGTTTTCTTGATATCATAAAATTAGAGGAAAAAAATATTTAAAAAAAATAAATTAATAAAAAAATTAAAATAAAAACAAAAAATACATAGATAGATTCTGCTAGCTTGTGAACTTCTCATTGATGAGCAAAGATAGAGTTCTGGCTTTCGCAAGTGACCCTGTAGTAGGATAGAATTTATGTATTAAATATCATGTTGGTAAAAGAACTTGTGGTTTTTTTTTATTTCTCGAACCTGCCACTTTTCTGGTATTTAAATTAAATTTATTTTCAGCTTCGTCCATAGGTCGAAGTAAGTTTCGATTCAATATGTAAAAAAATGTGATATTTTTCGGTGAATTTTGGAATTTTTCCCGAACTAATAAGTCAATAAATACAAATATCTAAGATGGTGCCCAAATTTCAATATGGCGGGCACCTCATGTTAAATGACTGAATGTACATAAATACTAGGTTGTTAATTGACTTCTTTTAGTTTTTGTGTACTGAGTGTAGCTGAGTAGACTGGTGGAAGTAAGTGAGGAGCTTAATGTAGAATGGACTTGTGTTGATGGATATGTTGGTGTATAAATCGAATGCTGGTGGTCTGATAATATGTTGGGTTATTTACGAAGATATTTATCGATGTGTGCTATGACAAGCATATAAATGTCTAGTAAACTTATAGAGTAGGACTCTTGTTTCGGAGACTTTTGTCATAAGGCTTAACAAGGATCGACTCTGATGGCTTTTGAAGATGTATGGTACTGGACATGTCTTGTCTGTAGCTATATCAACACTGAAGGACCCCTGAACTGCAGATGAGAGGTACAAAAATAATTGACTTTGGACCTAGCCCGGTATCGTATAAATTATTTTAGTCATGTGTTGTAGACATTTGGAGTCAGTTGGAGGTTTAGTGTAGCTGTACATAATAAAATTTAAATTATGTTTGAGTTCTGAAAGTTCCATTGTTCAGAGACTCTTGGTCCTTCTAGTAAGTCTAAATTAACCATGTATGTAGGATGTGTGATTAGTTCATTGAATATATAATTTAAACTTGTACTCTTTTAAATTCCTAATTTTTTTTTAAGTAATAACATTGGATGATTTATTGACTTGCGTATTATACAAGCGGACGCTGATATTTAAGCGAGTCTTAGACAGCAGGTCCCTCAGTCCACCTCTTGTAGTGGTGCAGTGCAGATCTGATGGATTGAGTTGTCTGCATATAAGTCCGATACATGAATATTTATGTGTATCCGAACTCAATGGTAGCAACGATGACATCGGTACAAATCCCAATGGTGGCGGAGTCAACGGCTGCAGAGATCTTGGCGGAGGGTCTCGCGTCTTCACCGGGGTCCCTGACCACGGAGGCGATGATGACGAAGCAGATCCCGATGACAACGATGAGGGCAGCTCCAGAGATCCCGATGATGGCTGTATCTACTGTCTCTTCACTCCAAGATACTTCAATGTGTGCATTATCGAACGCAGAGGAGACTCCGATACCTGCAACTACACCGCATTTGGCAAATAAAACATTTTGTGAGCAATTCCCAGCTTCTGCATCATTTGTGTATACATCAGATTCTTTGGCATCCAGTACAGATGATCTGACAATGTCGACTGGGAAATCTCCAGCTCATGCAACATACGGGACTTCGTCACCTACAACAGCAGTGTACATTGAAAGTAAGATACTTTCCGAGCCGTGGGTGACTCAAGGTCTAACGATGAGACATCTGTGTACGTACTGTGATGAGAGTTTTAAATACCGTCAACATGCAAGAAGACATGAAAATCATGTCTGTAGAAGAAACGCTAATCGTGTGACATTTCCGTGTGAGCCGTGTGGTGTACATTTCACAAACAAAAGTAATTTGATTAGGCATTGTAAAAGCAAAGTTCATTTGCAAGTTGTACAGCGGGGAAGCGATGGTAATTGCGATGCATATCTGTATCAGTGCTGCTACTGTGGTAAACGATTTGAACGACTATGAAGTACACGCATCCATGAAAAGCATGGCTGCAGAAGAAATCTTGACCGTGTAAAATTTCTGTGTGAGAAGTGCGGTGTACGGGTTACACGAAAATTATACTTGAAAAAAACATTATAAATTTTGTAAAGGAAGGTTTCTAGCATCAACATATCTGGTCCTCTAAGGTGCTACACTCCTGAACTGATGTATCGTGATCTGTATGAATTATTTGTATTTTGTCACTCTACAAACGAAATATAATAATTTATTTTAATAAAAATGAAATTCACATGAACTGAGAAATGTATACGATATATATACAGTGTCAAATTTTTTTGTATATAAATGTAAACTTTTAAATAAATTATAGAATTAAAAATTTATTTGATTTATTTTTCTTAACCTACTTCATTCATCTTAATGTAATAAACTATATGTGACACGTAATTTTGGTCGGAGTTGTAATGCACGTTTTGACTTGTTAGTGTGTATTATTATTTTTACCAATAATGTTCAAAACAGTTTATTTTGCTAAAATTATTTTTGTCTGAGTATGTTATCTGCATTCTTAGGATTTTTTATGGGTGATGTTTTGGTAAAGTTCTGGTGTATGTAATACCGTTACGTTAGAGCAAATCTGATAGGAACTTGATTTATTATTTCTGAGAAATAATTTATTACTTCCCGAAATAAAACTAACAGACTTGTGGGAAATTTATGGTCTTAAATCGTAACCTGTCATATATTGGTGTACACTACGGAGGTGATATTAAAAAATTAAATAATGCTTTGATCAATTGATCACACTTCGGAGTACTCTGGTGCACTGTATGGGCTGTATCAGTAAGATTCTGGATACTTGGAAAGCGGTTCTTCGTCCAAGTTACTCACTCCTTCGTTGCTGATTACTAACATGAATTTTCACAACATGGAAATAATGTATACTGGCCGGGGTCTTGATTAAAAATATTTTAATTGCTTATAATTATCAGAGTATTGGCTTTCACAGTATGGTATGTAGGAATCGACTCCTCTCGTATATGTGCTACAAATTTTTTTTTGTTGGTAGCACGTTGTACATTCATAAGCTGATTTTATGCTCTGGTTCAGTGATGCATACTTTGAAGTGGTTCCAGCAATTACTTTACGTATGCTGGATTACGATTTCACTGGAGTTTTACGTGAAATGAGTGGGAAGACTAGCGACGTGATGTATGTATGACTCGAGCAAACATATGACTGCCGCAGCATTCTGCAAGCTTTCAACTCCTGCGCGAGGGGTCAATGTTCATTTGCAGGTGACGGTATGCGTGTCTCGATCGTGTAGTCTCTGCCTCTATCCTTGAGAATTTTTTAAATTTTCTTTGAGGCCAACGTGCTTGAATTTATGTACTTTTAACTAGTCGCACGTGAATAGTTTAAATTCGTATGCATTGGAACATATTTTTCTACATGAGGTAAGAAAAATACATAGATGCTACAATGTCTGTGATAGGTATCAAACACCTGTTCCTTACCCTATGAGTGACTAGCACTTGTCGTTTGACCTATCTCCTCTACCCTCTTTTACTTTGAGATATAGACGGGACATGGTTGTTTTCAGAGATGATGGTTAAAATGTCTTGGGCAAGGAGTTCTTTGTAGAAATTACTATGAGCGGTAATTATTTTTAGTCGAAGTGATAATTTAATACAACATAAAAAAATAACATGAAGGTTTTTTTTATGTGTAAACAAATAATTGATAGGATGGATTTGTATGTAGAAATGGTGGTATACCACATCTCTAGAAGAACACTGCATGGTATATAATGAAAGACTCTTAGGCTCAAGAAACTAAACTTTAGGTGGAAAGGATGATGCGGTTCCTAAGATTAAATGAAAGGAACTTTGATGATTTTTTTTCTATATACTAAGATTATTTAATTGAGTTTGGGATGATGGGTTGACGGATTAAATAATAAAACTGAACACATAGGCTTTTACAGAAAATGAGAATGGAGCTCACAAGATCATAGATTGTGGTTAATCTCTGACAACTGAAATGTAGAGACGATATCATAAAATGAGTTATATTGATGCAGCTCATGACAATATTGATGACAGCTACGATGATGATGAATTGAATCTGTGATAGTGACACGGATGCGGAGATTTTAAGACAAATAATATTATTAATATAGAAAAGATGGAAGCCGTAGCATGTCGATCGTGACGAGAAACAAATATTGAAGGATGCTGATGGTTTCGGGAAGACTGAAACTAATGGAAGTATCAACACCATGAAAAGTGAGAATACACTCAAGCCTATATTCAGTTAATCGTCCATTCTTTGTAAAAATAATGGACTCCTAAAAAAGGAAGCATGAAGGCGATGCAGACACTTCGCCATCAACGATAACGAGTTCTTACGGTAATCTGGGTGAAGACGATGCCTTCTACGGTGATTGCTACAGTGACTCTGAAGCTGGCGACGTGATCGAAGACTGTGCTGAGGCAGCTAAAGTGGACAAGACCGAAGGCTGTGGCGGTGTCCTGAGATCAAAACGATGGAAACGTCGTGATATATTAAATGAATCTGATCAAGCTTGTGATGGTCACTGGTTCGTTGACGAATGTGACCTTGTGGTAGGTGTTAAAACGGAGGACAGCAGAGATCGTCATATTTATAATAAACGTGCAAGGAAGATGGTGGCAGAAGAGATTGATTACACATCATGGAAAGATCCAAACATATTGGTTGACCGGCTAAGACTGTTGGTGGCATCTGTTCGTAGAAGAAACTATTCGAACATTAAAGAAATATCCTTCATACTCAAAGAACTGAGGGAAGCTGGATACATACAATAATCATTTGTTTAACTATCATGTGTGTACTATTGAAAAATAAAATCAATTATTTATATTTAAAAAAAGTATGATTTATTTATTGTATTCTGATTTCCAACTAAGCATGTGTTTCCGCTACTCCATGTGTGATCATTCCGTTTTTTCCTGTGTGTACCGTGTGTACGTTCCGATTTCCTGTGTGTACATTCTGTTTTCCTGTGTGTAAATTCCGTTTTCCTGTGTGTAAATTCCGTTTTCCTGTGTAAATTCCGTTTTCCTGTGTAAATTCCGTTTTCCTGTGTGTACTGTGTGTACATTTCGTTTTCCTGCATGTAAATTCCGTTTTCCTGTGTGTACTGTGTACATTTCGTTTTCCTGTGTGTACATTCCGTTTTCCTGTGTGTACTGTGTACATTTCGTTTTCCTGCATGTAAATTCCGTTTTCCTGTGTGTACTGTGTGTACATTTCGTTTTCCTGCATGTAAATTCAGTTTTTCTGTGTGTACTGTTTGTACATTACGTTTTCCTGTGTGTACATTCCGTTTTCCTGTGTGTACTGTGTGTACATTTCGATTTCCTGCATGTAAATTCCGTTTCCCTGTGTGTACCGTGTGTACATTTCATTTTCCTGTGTGTACATTCCGTTTTCCTGTGTGTACTGTGTGTACATTTCGTTTTTTCCTGTGGTTTTTGTTATGGTTGAATGTGTGTCATTCGTTTCATGTGCGTAGTAAAATTTTTTAATCGCTGTAAATTGTGTGCATGGTCAGAGCGGTGTCCTCCGCGCAGTGTTTCTTGGCGTGTGCAACGTTGAAATGAAGGTAGCTTCCCCCTCCATGCGGTCCTGGAGGAGCAGGCGGGGCTATCGCTTCCGTCGGTGAGCGGAAATGCTCTTACGAATTTCTACTCCTTCCGTCTAAGACGCACACGCACGTGCTTCGTGGTCATCACCCGCCGTATGCGTGGTATACATTCGTTTCCTCTCCTAGCACTGTTGAACTGTATTCACGTAGATGTTTTTATAAATGTAGAAAATTTTTATTTTAAATATTACTTTTTTAATAAATGTAACACATAATTATTTTAAATATCAATTTTTTATACGTGTAACCCGTTATTATTTTAAATATGAACTTTTTTATAAATGTAAATAACTTTTATATTGAAACTTTCCCTGCTATTTTTTTAATTCATAATAATATTTAACGTGAAACTAGAATACTTAATATTTTTGAAACATTAATTTAGTATAGTGATGGAGGATTAATATAAACTTATACACATAAATTAAATTTATTTTATTTTATTTCCTACAATTCCCCGTCTGGTACCAGATGAATACATGTGACACATTTCAATTTAGAGGCGTATTTTATTACATATAGTTCAGCTTGTATATTTTCTTTATAATCTCTCACACACAACATATAAATTTTTATGGGTGATAAAAATATAAAATGTAATTTTAAATCACTGATGATGATTATGATTATTTAGTTCACACTTGATTCACATAGTAGTTTTGATATAGGTACGGAACAATAACTATCGCAACAGGAGTGACAAAGCTTGAACACTGTAAATATATCACGTTATACTTGGCGTCACGCAGATCAATGTTCTTATTCTGAGAACTCTGGTATGGAACGTTGACTATCCGTACACTTCGGCACGGGATTGTGTTGTAGTGGCGATGGCGACGGTGTAGACTTTGCAGAATTTGTCAATCGTCGTGATTCAATTGACGTTGGTGGCGACAATGGTCTCGTTAGGGTGGAAGATGACAAAGATGGTGATCTGTCACGAGATGTAGCAGGCTCTTGGGCAGCACCAGCAATGGTGGTGTGGAGCGATGACGACCCACGTGATGGTCCATAGTTCACGAACTGACGAGAGTCCACCTCTCCAAACACTTGACGGACAGACTCCACTGGTGAGAGGTCACGTTCGGGGGATCGACCCCATGGCTCGTCTCGCAACCAGCGAAGTCCCTGTCGTCTGCAGCACTCGATGTCATACCAGTTGTGAAGGTACGTTTCCTCGTCTTCTTCATCGCTTATATTGTCACTACGTATTTGCGTCGAGGACTCCAGCATCCATGGGTCATAGATTGATTTTTTCGTTGACATGTTAGTTGCTGCAAGGACCTCGATGCTTGCGAAGAGGAGAGGAACTGATGTAAACTGACGTCTCCCGGGTCCTGCGGCCGGTATTTATACTTTAAAAGGTAGAATAGTGGTGAGGAAGAGGGTATGGGTGGGAATGACGGTAAAGTGAGAGAGGGAGGGAAAAAAATTAGAGTAGTGGTGGAGGGAGGTTATTACGATGAAAAATAGAAAAATATATTAATAAAAAAAGAGTGGTGGGGAGGGGCGGAGCATCGTGTGCGAGAAAAAAAAATATTTTCCGGAGGGGGGGGGGGAGGGGGGGTTGTAAGTTCGTATATGCGTTGGTAAAAGTGGTGGGGGTCAGTCTGCCAGCACCCACCACGGGGGAAGGATCGGTCGCCATTTTTATTTTTTGCCCTCACCGGGTTCGAACCGAGGACTCCAAACTCCGTGTCGTAAAAGTACAATTTTTAAATTTTTTTTTATTAAAATTTTATTATTTCAATTTCTTTATAAATTTTAAATTTTTTTTCGTTAAAATCGGATAATAAATAAAAAATTTAAAGATCGCGACCGTAACGGAAATTGCAATGGTGACGTCTTAATTCAAAATGGCGGAAATTACATCACCGGAATGTTCGAGAAAACACAATTACGTCATCCAAAATGGCGAATCCAAGATGGCGGATCCGAAATGGCCACCGGGGTCAAGGTCATGGTCAAAGGTCAAGGTCATAACCATCCAAGATGGCCGCCGTGACGTCACAATCCAATATGGCGGTCAGCACCACAGGCACCACAGCCTGAAGCCTGGCGCAGGAGGAACCAAAACATACTACTCAAGGTTAAAGGTGTCAGAAAACATTAATAAAACTTACAAATAACCTTGTGCATAAGCAAACATAAAAAAACTAAGATAAATTACTGGCCATTAAAGAAAATAACGAACACAAAAATTATAATTAGTGCTCCAATAACCTCCATTTTCTGGTGACCCTCTCTCTGATGTCATTGTTTCATGGTGGCATCATATTGATGGTCCTTACTGCACCATCCTGAACTGCCTATTACCCCGAGTGTTTATAACTTAAATTCCTCCCTATCACCCTCATGTTGCCTTTCAAACACTCTAGGATATAGAAAGTCTGGGACGATTACAGGAAGTTCTATAATGTTCTTCACTGTAGTCCCAACAATCGATACACAGGCGAGTGTTCCAGTTGTATTGTTCTTCTTGCTAAGATTTTGATTGGTTCCCCTGATTTTGAAGCTGTTTTGGAAGAACCCTCATGATTTTGCTTGAAGGTTACTGTCTCAAACAGCACACAGCAGTAGCCTATCTATGACTTGTGATGTCACAAGATGATAATTTAACATGGTAAACAGGAAAGGTTATGTTTCTTTCGTGTACTTAAATGATTTTATTATAGAAAATTAACATGAAACTTGTGACCAATACACATGTTCACATCATACTCCCATAAAACTTCACTTCAGGAGGGCATCTTCTTGCTGGTGATGAAAAGTCTTGTGATGGCTAGTCTCAAGTCACTTCTTCACCTGCCAGTGTCTTTACAGGTCTAGAAGCCGAAGTATTAAAGGAAACGGATGAAGGTACTGCTTGGTGCTGGAACTGCCATAGGTGCTGTTGTTGTTGCTGGTACTGGGACTGGTTTTCTGATGTCGTAAGTGTTGGCTGGTTTGCTTCTGTGTAGTGGGTGATAAATCTGAAGGTGGTGGTCCAAGTTTTCATGGAGTTGTCCTTGCATGTGGATTAGGATCATTCCCAGAACAGGAGAGACAAGAGGAGAAAAGAGATAGTCCTAAGTATCCTAATATTTCCCCCAAAAATTTGCAGAGATAGGGGGAAAAGAAGATCAAAATATTATGATCATATAATTTTCATACCATTATTTCACAAAGAGTACACTGACAACTTCATCATAGGTAGGAGTTTAACATATCACAAAATCGACTAGATAAAATACTTACTTTAGCACTTAGCTTTCCATCCATTAGACATAATATATGTGGTGTAAACTTCAAAAATAACCATAAATTATTTCATATTTAAAAGCAAGTTTAACTTTTAACACATCATACTGGTACAAAGCTCTATATAATCTTAACTTTAATTAGCTAGCTTCGAGCGAGAGTAAGCCTGTAACATAAAATAATGTTAATTTTACAACACCATACATTCTTAAACCTAATCAGGCTTGAGAGAGATGACAACATTTTTTTTTAAAGGGATTGGTGCAGGGCAAATATCTGCCACGCGTCAGGATTTATTGAAATTTGGCTTAATTGTCTCATAAAGGCTTGTTCGTTACTACTGTAAGATCAGCCAGCACGTATATAAGCTAGCAGGTTAGATTTCGCATGATAGTGGCGAGAGGGCTCTCATGAGGGGAGGTTGTTGAAGGATGCAGCCCTGAGGCCTGCTATCTAGCGGGGATCTTCGAAAGGTCTTCGAAAATATCGCCTCCCTTTTTCACTATCTCTCCCTCAAGCACGGACGCCCCACAGGTTTTCTTAGAAGGAGAGCAAACCGTGATAACCAGCTCTTCTCCTTTCTACCCATACTCTCCACCCCCGCCCCCTTTTGCACCAGCCGTCAACCTTTACAATTCCATTGTCCTTCATTCTCGGCAGTGGCCCTTCCACGCGCAGTCTTACGTGTGTCCTTCTCACGATGCGAACTGACGTGACCCGATACGTGCGTCACCGTCCAGTTATACACAGTTCCCACACGAATTATATATGAAATGTTACAAGCTTTCTTGAAATATTGAGTAGTTGCAATACATTTCCAGACGTCCGTAAGATGTTTGCCTTAGTGAACTCTATTTATTATGAGTATTGTAAAATTCTGAAATGTTGATATTCAAACGAATTTTATTGTGACTTTGAATAAATAGCGATAGGTAGTATTGTTTTCCAACTAAGATTGTTCTTCACTATTCCAATATCCCCCCCCCCCCCCAACCCCGCAATCTCGTATACAAGAGCAATAATGAAAAAGTATAAAGCATTAGCAATAGCATTGTGTTAATGTGTTTCACTGTAAAATAACATCAAAACCGGTCAGTTATTTGCCATAATATACAAACCTTCGTGTTTACTAGGCAAAACATGTTTTGAGCACAGTGTAAGTAAATATCATTCCCAAACTGTCACTATGTCCATTTTTCCCTATCAAGAATATGTCTTACTTAGCATTATATTTCTTGCAAACAGAATTTTACATTTTATGATTAATATATTTTTAAGGTATTTCCATAAATGCAGAATGTTCCTTAAAAAATTGAACTAAGCGATTTTTCATGCCAAATGGATTTATGTTTTTTGTTTGAACTACATAGATTTCCACAATTCATATCTTTAAAAAAAGGCACAATTTTTTACCTGGCCATAATTTTCAAAATTTAGTACTCACCTAGCCTTCCGAATTAGAAAGACGAGGTACTTAATTAACACAGAAAAATATCAATTTTTTATAAATTTTGTAACATTCCCGACACAACTACATGAATAACAAGTCAGGCTGTAGTTACTTAAAATTATTTTCTTTTAGCTTTTCGGAATATTCACAAATCAACTAACAGTTATTCATTTTACATCATAAATATAAGTACGTTACCAAACCAATGTGATTATCATAGCCGTGCAAATTAAAATGTAGTTTTTAAATCACTGCTCATTTAGTTTATTGTAGACTAAGCTGTCAAGGGTTCAAATTTAAAATAAAGATCACTTTCAGCTAAGCTTACAGGCGTAGGTATACTTCGTAGTTATTATACATTTTTACAAAATTTGTATCCAAAGCAACATATATATTTTCGAATTAAAAAAAAATAGATCAAACATCTCCCCATTTTTAGACCAAAATTTTGGTCCTAATTAGAAAATTTAGAAATACTTTGAAAGGCTGGATACTGTATCTATTAAGGGTGTAATAAATGTGTTGTTCCGCGTGCATATTTTGGTCACCCATAGAAGTATAGGGTTGGTCATATCAATGGTTATGTTTCTCTCGTGTCCTTAAATGATTTTAACATCGAAAATTAACATGAAACTTCTCGTGACCAATACACACAGTCACATATTGTGGCGGTTCCTGTTCGTCAACCAGTATCCTCAACCAGCTTGTGGATCGATGGCACCGGTTGTTGCAGAGCTTGCTGACATATGTGTCGCGCGCCACCAAGAACACACTGAACCGACTCGGCGTGTTCACGGTGTCGTCGTTCCACGCATTCATCTGCGCGCGCAGCCCCTCGCTGCTGAACAACCTGCTAGCTGGCCGTGGGGCCACCAAGCGGCGGGCGCCCATGCTGTCGCGCTCCAACAGCGGCTCGAGCCGACGCTCCGTGCAGGCGGCATCACGTGACGACGGCGAGAAGCCGGTCAAGGTGTCGCTGCCCGACAACCAGGTACCCACCTGCTCTTACTGACATCACATGCTCAGTGCAGGTAGCATCTCAAGTGATGGCCTGCCCAGGTGTCGCTGCCTGACAACCAGGTACCCACATCCTCATGCTAGGTGCAGTCCGCATCTCGCGACAATGAAGAAGACCGTCAAGATGTCGCTGCCCGACAACCAGGTACATACCACCGTATCCTGTCCTTTCTTGTTTACATGCAAGTGACATCTCGCGACGATGGCGAAAAGCCCATCAAGATGTTGCTGCCTAACAACCAGGCAACCACATCCTCATCCTGTCCTCACATGATCAGTGCAGGCGCCATCTCGTGACGACGGAGAAGCTCATCATGGTGTTACTGCCCGACAACCAGGTACCCACATCCTCATCCTGCCCTCTCATGCGCCATGTGTCATTACCAGAGTGTCGTACTGTGAGGGAGTGTTGTGATATAAGTGTCATACTGTGATTGTTTTAATGTGAACATTATACTATGACCATCATGATGTGGGTTTCTGCAAGTGTCCTTATGGGAGCATGTATCGCTTTTAAAGTTTTGTAATGTGTAAGGGTTCGCCATGAAAATTTCGTGATCTGAGTGCCATGATGTGATTGCCTTAGTGTTAGTGTAAATACTGTGAGTGTCGTAATGTGTATTTCTGTTTGTGTTCTAGTTGGCGCATGTGTCGTTATGAGTGTGTCCAAATGTGAGAGAGTTTTCATAAGAGTATTGTTTTGCGAGGGTCATGGTGTGATTGTGGTTAGTTGAGTAACTTAATAATAGATTCATTTTGAGTATCAAAATGTGAGTGAATGTAATACTGCAGGTATCCTAATGAGAGCATGTGTCTCGTTAGTGTGTCCTATTTTGAAAGAGTTTCGTCATAAGATTGGTGGTGTGAATGTCATTCTGGGGGCATTAATGTGAGTTTCATTCGTTATCATAGTGTTTTAATAAAAGAGTTTTTCATCATGAGAGCATTGTAATCAAACTATCATGCTGTGAATGCTGTAATGTTAGAAACATACTGTTATTGTTTCAATATAATGTTGTAATGAGAGTGACGGTCATACTTTGCGCATAATATAATAATGCTATGTTTTGAGAGAGTTTCAAAATGAGAGTGTTGTGATGTAAGTCAGCATCATATTATGAGTGATATAATGTGAGTTTTCATCTTTGAGTGCCATACAAGCTTATATTGGGTTTGATGGACAAATTACTATGGAGTCACTTTAATAATGTGCTTTTGATTGCCTATGACATTTCTGTAAATAGGTATATATATTAGGCTAGAAATATTTACAGTGCCTCAAATTAAAACCACTAATAATAAATTGGGTTATTAACCATCTTAATAACCATCAATTGTCTCCCGCCTACACCGAATCAGCAGTAAAATTCTTCCACATTCATCTGTCTCTCTTCCTTCACTTTGTTCTAGTCATCTACTTTCTTGTGCACTCCTTTAACTATCTGATCTTCCCACCTCCTCCGTAGTCTTCCTTGGGGCCTTCTTCCTGTGTACTTTAACTCCATAATTTTTTGGTACCTTCTCGTTTCTCAGGTCCATATGCTTGACTTTCCCATGATGTCATTTAGTCTTGTACTGGATTATGTTAGTAATTTACTATGGAGTTTGTAGTTATATTATCCAAATAGTTAATCTAGCTCATGGAAAATCCAGTCACTGTAAACTTAAAGGTTGACATTAAATTATACCCTTCAATGAAGCGATAGGGAAGTGTCCAGATACGAAAAGTTTAGCAGTCCGAGAAATTCAGGCAGCTAAAATAAAAACCCACCAAAGATTTCCTACCATACAAATTTGTCTTGACACTTCGACAGGCGAACTCGGATCGTCCTAGTGACCCAATAAACCAGTATGGTCCCAATTGTTATTAAATTGTGCCTTTGAACATCTGTTCCGACAAACTTGATAAAAAGGGCCTGGAAAATTCAAAATTAATATTCACACAGTTGCTAATAGACAATCGGCGATAGGGTTTCTTGAGCATGATACTACTGTGGTTGAGTGTTATCATACAGGATATAGTTAATAGTAGTCTACTTTTCTTATATATTATAAGGTTTGGAGTCCACTAAATTTTTTATTTCCCTTCGTTTTTTTTTTGTTTTTAAGCCATAATTGAAGGTCTTAAAAGCCTTCATTTAACTCTGTAGGTGTGAACCACACAATGTTTAAACAACACTTTCCACTTCGTGATATGTTTGTTTCGAAGTTTCCAAAAAAAAACGTGAACCAACTATGTTGTTGTTTGTAACTGTCCAGTCATAATGCGAGGCGGAACAGTGTTAAGATTCCAGACTCGCATGTCGGAATATGCGGGCTTCGGCTCCCAATCCAACTGTCCATGGTGTTACAAAATCACTATGACAAAATGCTGGGATAAATCCAGTGTCGATGCCCGTCCAAATAAAGTCTAGTATGTGTTGCTTGTGTGACTGTTTCTAATGAAATTTTGCGGACGAGATTTTAAATCAATACATTTTGATTCACTTAAATCACTTATATTTGTTTTTTGTGGAGCTATACTGTTATCTCAGTAGTAAAATAAACATGTGGTTAATCTTACGTATAAACTAACTACACACTTAAAATTATTAATTTTACACATATCTTTCTGTTAACTTGTCACCTAGAAATCACCTCATTTCTGACAAATTTTCACGCCATACATGGTCACTACACGAATCTCTTGAGCTTCATGCCATGTGCGTACTGAGAATAAAGTATGATTGTAAGAACCAAATCTATGTAACCACGACACATATGATAACGATGAGTTTTTTAATCCATTACTTGGTGTCGTGAACACAGGCAACGCCATGGTGAACGACTCATGTAGACTGTAAAAATAGAGAACATTAAATGTTAGATTGTTGAATTCATGTAGCCTATATGTTCCTGCAACACATGGTACAGAGTACTTCTCTGAACAAATTTTTAGAATATTATAAGTTAGAAAAGATCATTAAGTTGTTGTTAACGAATTCTGGTTGCT
This sequence comes from Bacillus rossius redtenbacheri, assembly GCF_032445375.1. Classification (NCBI taxonomy): domain Eukaryota; kingdom Metazoa; phylum Arthropoda; class Insecta; order Phasmatodea; family Bacillidae; genus Bacillus; species Bacillus rossius. The sequence goes on along the minus strand of NC_086331.1, from coordinate 89,955,773 downwards.
GTTATTGAAACTTTTTACCAAACTACTTTGTTGTCTCTTCTCTACTGGTTTATCTCAGAGCTGGTAGTTGACGAGATTGACCTGGAAGCAGGATGACGTAGCACTTACATCGAGTCACGGAACCGCTTCCCCTGTGCACGGTGTGCTAGGATGCGGGGTCGGAACTCAGCCTGTGAGGTACTGTGCTGCTCACAGGTGGCGCATGTGTACCTGCGGGACGCCATGTCGGTGGAAGAGTTCCTGGCGAGCGCCTGCGGCCGCCGCAGCCTCAACCCCATGGAGCACTTCGTGCGGGTGAAGAAGCGCCGAGACATGGAGGACCACAACTACTTCGTGCCTCACCGCAGCGACCAGATAGAGACTTATGTATGTTGCATCCGAGCTTGACTTTTGGATGAAACTGTCACCTGGTAATCCCGTCCTATTAAGTTCCTTGAACAATTTCTCAATCATCTGTTGGGGATTCAGCCATTTAATACAACACAACTTGCATTTTGGATCATAGTATCCAGGACGTCATCACCATATTGCAGGGAGAGTGGATCAAAGTTTGCCTGTTCCCAAACTAAATAATTACTCAGTTTCAATCATAAATGTATGCATAAAGTTTTTGCTGGTTAGGTACTGCTTCTCTGTTGGATTACAATACCAATATATTTCATCTATGGAACATAAATTAACGATGAATATCATTTAGCGGTAGCTAAGTGTAATTACCTGGCTAGACTCTACAGTCCTGCACTTACTCCTTAAACGGCTAACTGCTCTTTGTCTGGCGCTTTTGTAACACATAATTTTCTTTGAATCGAAAAACATGCAACCCACCCACTTGAGAGTGATTTCTAGGGTACTGCACATCAAAATTGACCCATTCACTTAAGGAGAAAAAATACACATATGTTTAAGGCAAACTTTTGGTCAAATATATAGCTTAATTAAAATATCTGTGAATAAATCTATAATGCTAATATTATGTTACAACATGTCCTCCAGTTGTGATCTTGATAAACATGGTGTAACTTTCATATGACAGGGAGTGTGGGCCACAGTAGGTTTATTCCCGAGCACCCTCATGACTCATGTAAATAAATGATCAGAAACAATGGGTCAAACTTCGTTGTTCTTTTTGGCATAAATAGAAACGAAAACTAAACAGTACCGAAAATTTGAATTGCATAATTATTAATGTCCGATTAAGAGCTATCTTCAAGTGTGGCAATATATATGTTACAACATCAGAGCTATAACTTGAGAAGACTGTAAAAAGTCTCCAAGTTCATTTAGAACAATGTCATATGCATCATAAATAATTGCACCAAGATCTGTCCATTATCAAATTACCAAGCTTATTCACCATTCACGTATCGTCTGAGGTTAAAGTCGAGACGATTGAAATTTATTGACTTGTCAGCCTTGGAACAGGTCTTCTGTGGTTAACCAAAATCTGCGTTCCATAAACAAAAATCATGCCCGTTGGCTATGTGTATACAATAAAGGACCAACTTGTGCACAGCAGCTATGTTCCATAATGGCCCTCGCCTTGTCTTACACAAACTAAGAAATCTCACAAACGTAGCTAACATGATAGCGTGCAGGCTATGCAAATCACCGTAAACCTAGTATTTCTGGGTATATTTTTACGAGCAAACATATTAAATACTCACTGACATTTGTGTTCAGTACATAAATGATGTCAAAATATTTTTTATATTTAAATCAATAAGATTTTTATATTAAAAAACTTATTCCAACCAATTTTTACTAAAATCCTTAATGGTAAAAATTCGAGGTTAAAATTTACATTAATTAAATAAATTGCATTAATTTTAACATAAACTGTATCAGCAGAAATAGCCTCTATAATGAATTCCTTTAAGTATTTTTAAGCATAGAAATAGCGTATGTTTGGGTGGCCACCAAGCATGCTAGAAGTGAAAATTCACATATTGAGACAAACATTTAAATCATACCTATATAATCCCTCATATCATCACACACAACCGCAAAAAAACCCGCACACCCCCGAATATTCTCTCTTAACCCCGCAAAACCTTGCACAAACCCACACACACCTAAAAGCACATACTTGCACATCCCCGCACATCCACTGAACAACCCCGCAATCCCTGCACATCTCGGCAATCCCCTGCACACCCCAGCACAACCCCGCAATCCCCGCACACATCTGTACAGCCCCTCAATCCCCGCACATCGCCGTACATTCCCGTACATCCCTCGCACAACCCCGCAATTCCCTGCACACTCATACACAACCCCGCCATCCCCGCACAACCCAGCACATCCCTGCACAGCCCCGCAATTCCATCACATCCCCGCGCATCCCCGCACAACGCAACGCTTCCCCGCACATTCCCGCACATATCCGCACACCATCGCACACCACTGCAAAACCCTTAAAACGCCTGCACAAACCCATTAGTTTACAGATACACAACAAAAAATTATTTTGAAATCAAAATATTTGTCAATTTTTGGTTTCATAGTTTAAATAATGACGAGATTTCTTTAATATTTAAGTAAGGTTTTATATACTGTTTAACTTATAAACTGGTACGTTTTCCTTTAAATATAATTTTTTGACTTTTTTATGTGTAGATTTAATTTCCTGAAACAATTTTATACTTTACCTTGTAAGTATTTAAAGTAATTGCTCGTTCCAAAATTCCAACCTATAAAAACAAATGTAAGATTTCTTAACTTATTTTTATTTACTTAGTTTTAAATTGTTACAATTTTTAAAAAGTTTGCATTTGACAGAATACCAGATGTAGATTAAAGTGAATAGATGCACTCACTCAAAAGTTTGCTTTAGTGAGCGCTACAGTTCCTGTTTTATTTAGTGACTTGCAGTCAGTGTGTAAAATGAGAGGAAAAAATATTACAATTTAATGTATTTAGTTGCATACATTCAGAAAGATTTTTTAAAATCTCAGTTGTGATTTTGACACGAAATCAAATTTTCGTTCCAAAACCCATATAGACTGTGGACATAGGAATATGTGTCTAATGGATTGTTGGTATCATACAGTGATTTCTGCAACTTAAAGTTCAAGCTTAGATTTATATTTTCGTGATCCTTTGCTTAGGATATACGTCAGTATCCATCCTTCAAGCGCCTAAATATTGTTGTTTTGAGCTTGGTGAACTGTAAGCATTTGTGGATCAAGACTAAATTCTACGTACTGCATGAAAAAAATGTTTCTATCTCGGTATATTGGTTTCAATGAACGTTAACCAAAAATAAAATAAAAAGCTACGTGTTGCTAACATTTTGATAGGCGTTAAATTTTAATTGACAAACATTTTGAGGAACTACTTTTCTTGCTATACTGCCAACCTTAATTGTATCTACATTGGAGTGTCAACACGTTTTTTTTTAGTTCCCAGTATATGGGTAGTTATTATTTTCAACGGTGGGTATTAATTGTGTTCAGAACAGTGGTGGTCTTATGGGAGCGATGGGACACCCGTTGAACTAAAGCAATCCAGGGATAAGGACAAATCATCTACTTCATTTTTAATTTCTGACTTCCCATTTAATGGATGGCATTGCATACCACCCAAACAGTTATTCGTCCCTGTCAAGATTAGAAGCTGGTTGAGACTAACATGAACCGACTCTGTCTGCATGCATTTCTGCAGTTTTTTATCGTAATTATTTTGATTTAAATTATACTCCTCTTTTTTTTACAACTTTTACAATCATTCACTAAATTTAACAGGAAATTTAGCGCTCACAAAAGCGAACTTGTGAGTGAGTGCATCTATTCACATTAATCGACGTGCAGTATTTTGACTGATGTAATAATTTTAAAAATTGTAACAATTGACTTATATATAAATATAAAATAACTTAAGAAAACCTACATTTTTTTATCATAAAGTTGAAAATTAAAAAGAGCTGTTAATTTAAATAAAGATGAATTAAAATTGAGTTTCAGAAAAAAATTCCATAAATAATAAAATTTACTTTTAAAGGAAAAGTATAAGAACATTAGTTTTAACAGTATAAACATATTAAATTTTTAAGAAATATCTTCATCAGTTATTTAATCCAATTGATATGCTATATTATTTTAATTGAAAATAAACTTTTGTTTTTAATTTTTCAAGAAGAACAGCAATTTTTGAAAGAATAATTTATAAAGATCTCTATGATATTGTGACATGGAAAAAAAGTATATTTATGTTCTGTTTATACCACGTAGAATAATTATGATCTACGTAATTTAACTGATTTTACCTTCGATACATACTCATTATTGCAGTTTTAATGTGCAATTTTTTTTTATATCATATAATCATAAAAGTTTAAAATGTTCCTTGGATATGTGCGTGCGGTTTTTTGGATATTAATTTTAGGATAAGTTTACGTATGGCGAGGCGAGGTGGAAGCGTTGAAGGGCCCCGTGGGTGGTGGTGGTCCCTGCCGCAGATACACACGCACGAGGTGATCGAGGTGTGCGCCAAGATCCTGTACCAGGTGGAGTTGCAGCGGTCCACCCTGGACCAGATGTGGGGGTTCTCGGTGGAGGCTGAGCTGATTGAGAACGCTGACCGCCAGGACGAGCTGTGCTGCTACGTGAGCCGCGTCGAGGACAAGAGCGTGGCCATGCACAACGGTGAGCAGCTCCACCGAGCCACCTCCGGCGCTCTGGCTGTCGCCCTCAGCCCCGGCTGTCCCACAGACCGGAGGACATGTGGTCGAGACGCTATTCCCGTCGTAACTGTCGCCCTAAGACCCGGCTGTCTTACAGACCGGAGGACATGTGGTCGAGACGCTATTCCCGTCGTAACTGCCGCCCTCAGACCCGGCTGTCCCACAGACCGGAGGACATGTAGTCGAGACGCTATTCCCGTCTTAACTGCTACCCTCAGCCCCGGCTGTCCCACAGACCGGAGGACATGTGGTCGAGACGCTATTCCCGTCGTAACTGTCGCTCTCAGACCCGGCTGTCTTACAGACCGGAGGACATGTGGTCGAGACGCTATTCCCGTCGTAACTGCCGCCCTCAGCCCCGGCTGTCCCACAGACCGGAGGACATGTAGTCGAGACGCTATTACCGTCTTAACTGCTACCCTCAGCCCCGGCTGTCCCACAGACCAGAGGACATGTGGTCGAGACGCTATTCCCGTCGTAACTGTCGCCCTCGGCCCAGGTTGTCTTACAGACCGGAGGACATGTGGTCGAGACGCTATTCCCGTCGTAACTGCCGCCCTCAGCCCCGGCTGTCCCACAGACCGGAGGACATGTAGTCGAGACGCTATTCCCGTCTTAACTGCTACCCTCAGCCCCGGCTGTCCCACAGACCGGAGGACATGTGGTCGAGACGCTATTCCCGTCGTAACTGTCGCCCTCGGCCCAGGCTGTCTTACAGACTGGAGGACATGTGGTCGAGACGCTATTCCCGTCGTAACTGCCGCCCTCAGACCCGGCTGTCCCACAGACCGGAGGACATGTGGTCGAGACGCTATTCCCGTCGTAACTGTCGCCCTCGGCCCAGGCTGTCCCACAGACCGGAGGACATGTGGTCGAGACGCCATTCCCGTCGTAACTGTCGCCCTCAGCCCCGGCTGTCCCACGGACCGGAGGAAATGTGGTCGAGACGCCATTCCCGTCGTAACTGCCGCCCTCAGCCCCGGCTGTCCCACGGACCGGAGGAAATGTGGTCGAGACGCTATTCCCGTCTTAACTGCCACCCTCAGCTCCGGCTGTCCCACAGACCGGAGGACATGTGGTCGAGATGCCATTCCCGTCGTAATTGCTACCCTCAGCCCCGCCTGTCCCACAGACCGGAGGACATGTGGTCGAGACGCTATTCCCGTCGTAACTGTCGCCCTCGGCCCCGGCTGTCCCACAGACCGGAGGAAATGTGGTCGAGACGCTATTCCCGTCTTAACTGCCACCCTCAGCTCCCGCTGTCCCACAGACCGGAGGACATGTGGTCGAGATGCCATTCCCGTCGTAACTGCTACCCTCAGCCCCGCCTGTCCCACAGACCGGAGGACATGTGGTCGAGACGCTATTCCCGTCGTAACTGCCGCCCTCAGCCCCGGCTGTCCCACAGACCGGAGGACATGTGGTCGAGACGCTATTCCCGTCGTAACTGTCGCCCTCGGCCCCGGCTGTCCCACAGACCGGAGGACATGTGGTTGAGACGCTATTCCTGTCGTAATTTTCGCACGAAGCCAGTGTTCTTTTAACGAACACTAATAACATGATTTCAAAATTCTTTGCTTCATCAGACCGTTCGCCGTCACAAAACAGCCTTAAACCATCATAATTTGGTAAATCATAATGTATAAAGGTATTATGTACGTAACTCACAATGCCTGTCTTTGTAACTTCCGTCACAACTTAGAAGAAAATAATTACGAATTTAACTATTCAAAAGACATAAGTTAGAAACACACAACGCCAAACCACATAACTATGAAAATTCGTAACACAACTTAGGACTGTTTCTTGAAAATAACTACATAGAAAGAAAAAGTGAGAATTTAGCTTTTATAAATAAGAACTTTCTGTAGCTTTGTAGGTTTCGAAGTTATGGCAACATTCTTAATTTGAAAATATAGGTACTAAAGCTCGAAGTATGGCGTCACAGAATTCCATATCAATATTCTTAGAATATGATTTATTTATGGATGCGTATTTTAACATTAATTTTTAAATGTTAAGTTGTACAGAATACCCAGATGTGAAAACATAAAAAATACATAGGGAATAACCATGGTGAAATCAGTCAATCAAAAAGTGTGAGTTACGACTACTCGCCTGACATTTTACAAATATCAAATAGCGAGGTGCACGTATCTGGTACCCAAAATTTGCACCAAAACATAATTGGCAAGACTAACGTAGTGAAAAGTCCGTAAGAATCGACATAACACGATTATATTTACAAGAAAATACATGGATCTAACAGGGTGCAGGGAAAGCCTTAAAACATGGTGAATACCATGTGCCAGAGAACACAATAAGTGAAAATAAATACTAATTGAAATCATAGACTCCGTGTGGTAATATACATAGCATGCCATATATGCAGTCGATAAATCTTGGGCCAACAATAACCGGCTTTTTTATCATTGGAACAGACAAAAAATGTGTCCGTGAGCCCGGATGAAGTTGGTGTTTTGTTTAGGTTACACAGTCTCACATCTCTTCCTATTGCCAAGATTCAACGTAGTGCCTATGTGTGTTATTTTATGCTGCTATTACATTGCGTCACATAAAAAAGTGCGTTTTAAATTTTTTTTTAAAAATTTCTGTGTTTGCTTGAGTAGCTACCACGGATGGTCCTGTTGGCAAATCGTGAGTAAATTATCCATCCGTACTCTGGGAAGTAGACAATAATCGGCCTGTTTAAGATATTTAGTTTGTTTATTTTGGACTTGGATCACGACGTCAACTTAATCGTTAGAGATTGACAAATAATCCACGTAATTCAGGAAAATCGTGAATGAATCGGCCATGGTATGTCGTAAAGTACTGTCCATAATTTTTCTGGAGTGAGTACACAAAAATAAATTGAAACCATAATGAAGATACACGGATTGTAACCCACGACCTCCCTGATATGTCAAGGGTTTAAAGTGACAGGAAAGGTCACATCGTAGATGAAGGAGAATAGTATGAAAACAATAATATAATATGAACGACTTGACAGAATTCAATGGGGTTTATTTTGTCAGCTCGATATTTTCATTACGAAAACTTAAATGAACAGAATATTCAATACAGGTATAATTTTTAAAAAGATAATTGCAAACGGTTTTTGATAAAATAAGGGCTTGAAACCAAAATATATACATATGAAAAAACTTAAGCTGTAAACTTATTAAAATCACATAAGGGAAACCTCTGTAGTAACCAAATCTTAAAAACCAAATATATTAACATTATAAACTAATTTTAACTTATTAAAGCTTTGTATTAAGCTATTGTAAAGAAATTTAGGAAATTTATTTAGTTTTAATATTTTATTATTGTAGAGGTTTTTTTTAAGTAGTTTTAATGATTTTACAGCCAATATTTCTACATTTTGTTTAAATTTTGGTTTCAAGCTCTTATTTTATAAACATCCGTATGTAACCAGATAAAACTATTCATTATGTTGACAATTTTTGTACTTTCAGGTATTCGTAATGAAAATATCTAGCCGACAAAACAAACCCTACGGAATTCTCTCAAGTCTTTCATTTTCTTTATTGTTTTCATATTTTCGTCATTCATACGCGATGTGACCCGTTCTATCCTCTTAACCGTTGCACCACCTTCGCCCGATCATAACATTGGTCTCTGGAACGGAGCGAGGCGGTGAAACGGTGCAGACTTCTGTGGCATACACGCCGGCTTTCGGTGGGCTCAAATTGTGGGTAAGGCATGGCTGCTAATTTGTACTTGTCTAAATAAGTCACAAAACTGTCACGTAGTTAATAAATAATCTTATGAGTTATTGTACGTAAATATTTCATAATATTTCGATTAGCTGTTAATGGAAAAATCACAAAAAAAAATCATTAAAAAAAGTTGTAATCTACTGGACACGCGGAAAAATGTTCTAGCTTGGAAAACCGGTCCGGCCATCCAGGTTTCTTTTTTTTTTTTTTATCGTGATTTCCCCAAAGTCACTCTATGCAGTCACTGGAATGGTTTCTTACAAATATATTCCTGGACTTTATCGTGTGTAACCATCTGTAGCGAAAAAAAAAATACTTGCTGCCACATAATTTGACGATATATTCTCACCAACTGTTTTGTAATCACGTTGAAATAGTTTTGTAGCCTCAAAAAAATCTTGCTGTCCCCAATAATCCACTTCATGGACATGATGCGCACATGGGCCGCGGTGACACAGGGAAGTCGGTGGTGGGAGTGCGCAGGCATCATCAAGGGCGACGAGATCATGGTGATCAACGGCGCGATCGTGAGCGACCTGGACATGATGTACCTGGAGAGCGTGCTGCAAGAGGAGCTGGCGCTGTGCATGATGATGCGGTCGTCGCGCACCGAGCCGCCCGACCTGGCCGGCATCATGCGCGCCACCGACGACATCATCGACAGCCTGGTGTGCCCGCCGCCGCCCTGCGAGCCGCCAGTCATCAGCGAGGAGATGATCTCGGGCCTGATCGTGCCCGCGCCCGGCTGGAGTGAGTGCGTCCTCCGCGCCTCGCGATGTCCGACCCTAGCCGCGCGGTTCATTTCAACTGGCAAGGCCTGCCAACCTTTCAACAACTGCACATTGCACGTTAAGTGTAGAAGATAATTAAAATTACAAAATTAGTCCTGCTTCTAAAAGTCTAGCGTTTTCTAAGATAAATATTAACTGATAAAACTTGTAGTTTTCCGGAAATCTCTTTACTTCTACGTACTAACGTTTAGCCACATTATTATTTTTAAGTTTTCACTTTAATTCAAAGTTGTATCCACTATTTTTTAAATTATTTTCGAAAGTGTTAGGTTATAAACACTCTGATCTAGGATTTTTTCCGTTGTTAACCTGATCAAAGCTATAACTATGCTAAAATTCAAGTTTCTAGTTCATAAGAAAGAATATATGCTGTAAATGTATATTTGATATAACTTCCCGACATCCCGCTACCGCCTAGCGCAGAGCCGCAGTGTCTACACAACGCCCAATGTAACTTCACTGTGATTGCCATTGTCGTAACACTGAACTTGCATGTTCGGGCGGCAGCATGTTCCGCACGAATCCAGGAGGAAGTTAATGGCTGTGATCTGCACTGGCTATGTGATTGACACTGTTGTAACACTGAGCGTGCATGTTCGGGCAGCAGCATGTTCCGCACGCATCCAGGAGGAAGTTAATGGCTGTGATCTGCACTGGCTATGTGATTGCCACTGTCGTAACACTGAGCGTGCATGTTCGGGCAGCAGCATGTTCCGCACGCATCCAGGAGGAAGTTAATGGCTGTGATCTGCACTGGCTATGTGATTGCCACTGTTGTAACACTGAGCGTGCATGTTCGGGCAGCAGCATGTTCCGCACGAATCCAGGAGGAAGTTAATGGCTGTGATCTGCACTGGCTATGTGATTGCCACTGTTGTAACACTGAGCGTGCATGTTCGGGCAGCAGCATGTTCCGCACGCATCCAGGAGGAAGTTAATGGCTGTGATCTGCACTGGCTATGTGATTGCCACTGTTGTAACACTGAGCGTGCATGTTCGGGTAGCAGCATGTTCCGCACGAATCCAGGAGGAAGTTAATGGCTGTGATCTGCACTGGCTATGTGATTGCCACTGTTGTAACACTGAGCGTGCATGTTCGGGCAGCAGCATGTTCCGCACGAATCCAGGAGGAAGTTAATGGCTGTGATCTGCACTGGCTATGTGATTGCCACTGTTGTAACACTGAGCGTGCATGTTCGGGCAGCAGCATGTTCCGCACGAATCCAGGAGGAAGTTAGTGGCTGTGATCTGCACTGGCTATGTGATTGCCACTGTTGTAACACTGAGCGTGCATGTTCGGGCAGCAGCATGTTCCGCACGCATCCAGGAGGAAGTTAATGGCTGTGATCTGCACTGGCCATTGTGATTGCTACTGTTGTAACACTGAGCGTGCATGTTCGGATGACAGCATGTTTCAGTTTCACACGCATCCAGGAGGAAGTTAATGGCTGTGATATGCACTGGCCATTGTGATTGCCACTGTTGTAACACAGCATGCATGTTCGGGCGGCAGCATGTTCCGCACGCATCCAGGAGGTAGTTAATTGCTGTGATCTCACTGGCCAGTTTTAAACAGTTACTCGACATATAGCTTCCCTATAACGTTCATATGGCTGGTCAATGAGTGGCATCTAGCTTTAGTCAGTAACTAGACCTAGAAAAAAGCTCGTTTATTAATATGGGCCACAGTGGTTGCTTAATGGCTAACCTCTCCTAGCGTAGTTTGATGCACTCGGGCTTTCGGAGCTAGGGGTTTCAGGTCGAGTCCCAGGTAAGGAATAGCATGTGTGTTGATTTAAATTTTTGCAAATTGATATTATTGAAATGTCAATCTACAAGATATAAGAAAGAAACATGTTTAAAAACAGAAAGAAGTGGTCATCAGATTACTCGCTTCCATGAAGGCAATCCGGGTTTCATCTTCGGCTGGCTCAACGCCAGATTTTCCGTAAGCGACTGTATTAATTTTTATATTTTGGCCATATTACTGCAACATAATTTATGCCGTCAGCCTTATCGTGATCATATAATCTTAAAATATAAATAATTTTAATTTTTTAATATAGGTAATAATTAATGCAAGAAAAAGCCTAACTTATACAGGCTATTTTGGTATAGCACAGCATAATAAGAACTAGCTTATGATATAATGCAAGAGCTTCAAAGCTAGGTAGTTTATTAATATTTTTGGGGTGTTAGGAGGGACGCCCACCCCAAGGAACCATTTTGTATGGGAACATATTGGAAAAAAGCTAAGATTGTTACATGCATTTCGATCACTTTGATACTGTGTAATTATCATGATGTATGCTTCCTCATAGATTTTTTTCTATGATTGCACTGTTTGTTTAGAATTTCCTGCCAATTAAACACACGTTTGCCACTTGGTTACACCGTTCCCTAAACGGAAAGTAAATTTTTAAATTATTTAAATGAACTTTTTGTTGGTCCTAAACCTTCCAGTTGACTCAGTTGCCAACAGAATTAAAAACAAATTTGACGAAATTGTCTTATTTTATAATTTTCACGATTTATCGTTTGTTTGTTAGGCTGCTATTGTGGAATAAACTGCCCTGTTATGCTGGTTTGTTACAAACCTGGCTCACTCGGCGCGCGGTGGTGGCTGTCGCAGGCAAGGAGTTGTACTCGTCGGAGGCCGAGAGCTCACCAGCACCTTCCAGCGACCCGGGAGGCAAGTCCACGTCGCGAACCAACTCCTTCGAGATAGAGAACCTGCTGAAGGTGAGCTGCCTCCTGCCTTTCACCAAACTGCGCAATTGCCGCGACATTCCGTGGTCCGTAGTACCAACCCTCCAACTCCGACGCAAGATCCCATTCAGAACAAACGTATTCAAGTGCTCTCGCGTGTTAATGCAGAAACATAACAATATTTCAATAAGATAATGTTACATGTCGTGCACGTTTATGAGACCTGGCATGCTTTATGGGATGTGGCATCATTGGTATATTTTCATATAGTCATGTTGAAAATTTCCCTCCCGCTTTTCCCCAGAAGTGAGATTCTGGACTAGAAACTCTTTTAGGCTTGAAGACCTGTGTAGTTTACAGTTTACAAGGAAAAATAGTCGCGATATTATGCGCTAAATCGTTCAAGACAACTGTACATACAAGAATAAATTGAGCTCAGATCCGCCCAATTACAGAATCGTTGCTTAAAGAATTTTCTAATACACGGCATTCATTTCATTTGGTTCTAAGTCCCATGACAACTATTCAAATAACAGTCGAGCAGTCTCGAATTTGTTGTATTTCTCTAGGTATTAAAAAAGCATTAGAGTTCGGATTTGTTATGATTTAAAAATTGACTTTTGAATATGAAATTTTGAAGAAAGGCCACCATTTAGTTTTGTGAGTGTTGTTGCGTACCACGCAAGTGAGAGACTCGTGTATTTATTAAGTTTTCAAGCCCGTGACTTATGAGTTACGGGATGAAGTGTTTGCGTGCCAAAGCGACAGTGAGCTAGGTTCACAACGATTAGTTGATGTTGGATTAATGTGTAAGTGTGTGGACTGTGGACTGTGTACTTAACATCTGAGTAATCGTGGAAGTGCTTGTGGCTACTGAGTAATGTGTAAACCAATTTTTGAAAGGCACCAATAAACCTGAAGTAGCAGAATTAAAACATTTCTTAAACATTTAAGGTAGTTGGTTTGCCTTACTAACCATATATATATCTACGTATGTAAATTTGTTTAGAGTAAGAAAGGGGAGAAATAGATGTTGGCCTACAGGATGGATATGCAAATTACGTAATCAATCTCACCATTTATCAATCACCCTTTATTATCAGTCGTTTGAATATCAATAAATAACCCATTTTTAACATTTTAATAAAAACCAGTATTGGGCTGATTTATCACTTTAGATAAGAGAGAATATATAAGGAATAAAAACATTTATATCATTATGAAAAGCTGTAGTAAAAATGGCATCTGCTAGAGGGCACCATCTTAATCAAGAAATGGTGGTCACAGCATACTACAGTTAAACATATTTAATGATGTGTCGTCTTCTTGGGCACTAGTGTTGTGTGCAGTTATCCTGCCTGTCGTTGGTAGGATCCACTACCATCAGCCACCATTTATGCAAGTGTCTCATATGCTATAGGCTCTGGTATCATCTTTCATTTCCAAGCTCGTAACTAGAGTAAACCACAGACAGAGAATGTCACCCTTAGTTTCAGTAAAGGCCATTCATATTTCATTCGGGCAAAGGGAGCATAGTGCATACAACAAAGCATTATACATTACGTGCACGTAATTTGCGCCTAAGATTACAAAATGAACCACCAAATTGTATTCAGGCAAAGACACCATATTAGAAAATAATTTGTAGGCATAGTGTGCATAAGTGTCCGTTTTGTTTTAAGCATTTGGTGAGTGAGTATACTTTGGTATGTTCTGGCACAATAGGAGTGTGTGGCCTGGTGCCGATGTCTGTCATCTTGTATTGTGACGTCACGGTGGCCATCTTAATGTAATAATTTCTTCAAAATTCCTCAAAACTGACTCAAAACTCCCCAAAATTCCTATTAAATTTCTCTATTTATAGGGGGAAAAAAATCAATTTTTAAAAAAAAGTTCCCATTTTTCCCTCAAAAAACTCAGAGGTGCCAAATTTCCATCGGAATTGGCAATTTTCCATCGAGAGAGGACATTTTCCATCGAGAGGGGAAATTTTCCACAAAAGCCCTATCAGAAGTCATGGCCTTGACCTTGACTGTAAAATTGAAATTCCTTAAATTTTGGCCGAAAATTACACAAAAATTTCCAAAAATTAAAAAAACGGTTAACTTGAAATTTTTCGTTATTCAATCCATCCACATCCTCGGTTGGATTCCCTGCGAGAGTAAACATATAATTTATTAATAAAAAATTACAAATTAATTAAAATTAGAAAAATTCCTTGCTTATGTCACACCCACCGTCTTGGATTCTAGAATGATGAACATTTTGTTACGGTCACCAAATTGGATGTGTTTGACGTCACCATTGCACTTTTCGTAATGTCAGTCATATTGAACATCTGTATTTTTAATGCTTTAACTTTGAGGAAGTTTTTAAAATTGTAAAAAAAAAAATTAATAAAACTTTAATAAAAATCACATAGAGTCCGTCCTCAGTTCAAATCCGACAAGGTCATTCGATTAAAAATGGCGACGGATACTTTCTCCACAGAAGTCACCGGCAGACTAACCTACCACCACTAATAACAAGGCAGATATTATGCCAGTCACTATGATGTCTTGGCGGCAATATTGGACCAGCCATTTTCTTGTCTGGTTGAGGTTGCCATCTCATTTTCGTCTGCTATGGGGTGTTGTCACCATATTAGTTTAATTTTTGCCCGATAGAGTGCAGTAGTATTTATTACAATGGCGTCCGCCATATTGTCGGCAGTCTTGGCCGCCATCTTGAAATTCTGTAAATTTAAAGCTAGAATTTAAAAAATTCCCAAAATTATTAAAAAATCTCTTGTTAAAATAATGATTGATTCGATCTGTATACGTTCTCAGTTAGGTCGTTGTTTGATGCAATAACAGATAATTTAATTAAAATGACCAAAAAGACAGGTTCGAGAAAAAAGTAAATTGCAAATAAATTTTTTTTTTTTCAGAAATTCTTAAAGTACAAAAAACAAGCAGATACAAGCGTTTCTCAGATCTACAGTCTTCTTAGAAGGCGAAGCGACTCCATTGCATGCCTTGACATTTGTTTTCAGGGCATCTCTACATGGCAGTCGATTAACCTGCCACATCCAATCGGTGGCCAGGAACATCCAGTCGGTTGGTCAGACTAACTCTCCAGTTAGTGGCAGGGTACACCCAGTCTGTAAACAGGCAGGTCTATTCAGGGGCCAGAAACACATGTCCAGTATGTGGTAAGGCGCATACAGTTGGTGGTCAGACACATTGAGTTAATGGCTACACACGAACAGTTGGTGGTCAGACACATCGAGTTGTTGGCCAGGCACATCCAGTCAATTAACCAGGTACATCCAGATATTAGCTTGACACCTCCAGTCAGTGACTAGGCATGAGTTCAGCGGCCAGGAACATTCAGTTTGGGGTCAGGCATGTCCAGTCACATCCAATTCGTGGTCAGGCACGTGCAGATGTCGACTAGACACCTCCAGTCAGTGGACATGCACATCATTCGGTTGGCCAGGCACATCAAGTCGGGGGCCAGACACATCCAGTTGTTGGCTATACACCTCCAGTCAGTGGCCAGACACATTCAGGCTGTGTAAGGGCTGATTTGGTAGCAGAAATTCACTAACTAAACGAAATTCCGAATACATTTGCCTGTCTAATTTTGAGAAAAATATACATGTAGGAATATTTTTTCTCAGGAATAACCAGAAACACTGGAAGAATATCATCAGGAGTCTCGCCAGAAATAACCAAGATCTCACAGAGAAAACCAACAAAAGATGGCCAGGAATAATCAGAAGAACATAATGAATTATCAAAGTCTTTAACAAAAATAAGTATCAATATTGGTATTAACGTAAAATCAGAAATTAAGCTTCTAAATCAACTTACTACAACATATTTAATAAAGAAAACATAATTTCCCTAACTTAAAAATTTATTAATGCCAATCTTGGAAGAATGTTAACAGAGGACTGGTAATACTAGCGAGAAACGAACGTGAAATAATAACTTGGTGATTATATCTAACTGCAGGGTAACAGAGTAACAATAATTAGACATAATTTAACATCTAAAAAAATTGGAGGGGCAGCTAGCATAAACATTAAGTGGTAGAAACTACATGTTGATGTACAAAAGCTTAAGATGGGTAACATGTTCCTTCAGGAACAACCTGTTACTCTCAGGGTGCACCATAAAAACAGTGTTTTTGCCCAAGATTCGATTTTATATTAAGGTGTAAGCTTGCTACCTGTATTTTTCGTCCAAAAACAGGTAAGATAAATTATTGCCAAAGGACCTGGTCCCCAATCTTAAAGCTATGTTGTAGCATGCCTTTTGGCAACCACGATTTGTCCGCTTTTTAGTTTTGTAGCTACAAAAAAAAACTTTTTTTAACATAACATAATTATAATAATGTAGCTATTTTTTTAAGTAGTCGCCATACACATTCAAACATTTGTTGTAGCGTTATCACCAACTTTTCTATGCTTTCTGCACACTGAGTTATCGTCAAACAGCTGCGTAAACACTGAAACTAGACTACCAGCCTTGCGAGTGATGCATGCGGGTTGCAAACACACAGGCGTTCACTAAGCACCACGACCTGCTTTCATGACCCTCAGAGTTGATGCAACATGCTTAATGGCGGTCCAAAGAATATAAATGATGAGGAACGCTCCGAACTGCTATGAAAGGAACAGCCTACTTAAAGAGGTTGTTAATGACTCGTTCAACAATTTGGCGGTAACTGAGTATGCAGAAAGCATAGAATAATGGTGATAAGCCTAGACAAATTTTTTAATTTGTTTGGCGACAAAGTAGAAAAATAGCTAAGTTATCGTATGTGTTAAAGACTAAGTTAAATTTCACTATCTTAAATAAAATTTCTAGAGAAACAAAAATTCTTTACTTTTAGAATGACCCTCGTACATACGCTATTAAATCAAGGCAAAATTCCACATTAATTCCAATTCCACACTTATATTATTAGAAGCTATAGAAACAACTAGAAGCCTCAAATATAACAATTTTACTGATGTTACACGCCATTATATCTTAATATATATTTTAATATACAAAAAGGCATACCTGGATATATTTCCTGATTCATTATATACCTATATTAAAATATTTGTTTGGCAAAATAAAAAGAAAAATTATAAAAGGCATATCATCAATTTTAAAAATCGTTTCGCAATTTAAGTTTTCATGTCAATACATAAAATATATAAATAATAGAAGAGTGTTTATGTGTTTAATTTTTATACAAATAGTTTTACTTCGAGCGTAATGAAATTTTGCACACCTGACTTTTAAAACAAAACGAAGGCCAAGTCTACATAATATTTCAAAAAAAAAAAAAAAAAATCATCGTATTTACCACCCCTTAAAGCAGATTTTTTGGTACGTCATTATGCAAATTTGTTCACTTCACATTCAAAATAAGAGTAAAATCACTGTCTACCCGTGACTTAGGAAAAAAACATACCTTCCGATCCCTCTATTTGATATTTCGAAACATCACCCCATTTATTATCACCAACACTTAATAAAAGTACAATGATATTTCTTGATTAAATTTAGCACACTTTTCATTGAAAATAAGATGGGAATCAAAATTCAACTGAGATTAAAAACAAAAAAAAAACTATCTCCTTTTCTCGCCCTTAACTCTATCAGTGCCTGGGCCTTTTATATATAAAATTTCTGTGGCCACAAAATGTTTAAATTTATTATAGGAAATTATCACTTTTTTTTTACATATTTTACATGAAACATTATTTTTTATACTAAGTTTTAAATTAAAATTGCTTGGTAAAATTTTTTATCTATCCATGCGAAGCTGGGCAACACAGCTAGTATATTAAATAATTATATCAATTTAGGACCATTAGTCTACAAACTATTTTTTTTCATTCCTCTACATTTAAACACTTTTTGAGACTCAATGCATATTTTGTATAATAACTGGAATACACATAGATATACACATACACATGCGTGCTCCCAAACACAAAAAGAGATACACAGACAAATATCCTTACTTTGATTTTTCACAGCCAATCAGAAATATTTTAGAAAAATTACTTTTGTTTCAAAAAATAAGATAATTATTTGGTTAGCGATTTACACTTTGGATACAAACACCTATAGTGAGGTAAAGTTAAGGCTCTTGTAAAACCACCATCTTAAGATTCCGTAGTTCCAATCTCATTCCAATCGCTTAAATAAAAAGAACTCTTCCATATTCTTCAATCGTTAAAAAGTCTCATCTTGCAAATATTCCTACATGTGGCACTACAAAGGGCCTCAATACTTTGTCTCTTTATGCATGGGCCATAAAATACTGCGAGTCCCATTATCCACGAGTCTTAAAAATTGTATCATTCAGTTGAGTTCTCTGAAATGAGGATTTTTTTTTTAGAAAATGCCAACAATTTTGCAGCTTTGTTCATACACATTAAAATTGGTGTGTAAATAACCTATGGACCGTAAGAATATATGTGTCTCTTTGCCAATTATTTGCGTCCTATTTTTGAAGGATTTCATCAATTTTTAAACGTGTTCATAAATGGAAACAGATTAAGTACAGATTTGATTGGAAACAATAAATGTGGATTGTCAAGATTTTTAATTAGCCACTCGCAACTTAAGTATGCTATTTTTCTAGTAATACGTAAGTTTGTATGGGACTTTAAGAGTATGTAGGTTTGGTGTGTCCTAGTGCACTATTTCATGGCACGAGATTTAGGGATTCGCAGCGGCCATCTTGAATGAAGCCATAAATAACTTCCGGCGGCCATCATGGATTCCGTCATTTTGTTTTCTAGGACATTCGGCCATTTTATGTTCTAGAAAAATCCACCATTTTAATTATGACGTCACATCCATCTTTTTGTTTTCTAGATATTTCCGTATTTTCAATCGAACGCCCCACTCCTTTGCGTTGCACTTTTTGTAACGATGACAACATCTAACGCCCCACTCCTGCACGTTATACCTTTCGTTGCATCTGCCATCATGAAAAAATTATATAATTGGAAAAATTAAAAAGAAAATTAATAAAATTTTAATTGAATTATACCACAATCTTGGAATCGAGCACCTCACGTTTCACTTTTTGTTACGATGAAATAATCAACAAACAACCCCACTCATGTGCGTTGCACTTATCGTTACATTGGCATTGCCATATTTATTTCGTCTGCTGGAGACCACCATCTTGATTTCATCTGATGGATGTCGCCATCTTTGTTTCTTGTGTTGGTTCCTAAAGGTCGTGAATGTAAGGTGGAGTTTCTATCATGTACCAGTGTTATTATAAACCTTATAGACCAAAAAAATCCACAAATTTGTAAAAAATACACAATTTTTTCATAAATAAACCAAAAAAAATCCACAACTTTTTGAAAATCAATAAAATCCACAAAATACTCAACAATTTTGTTTATGATTTTGGTCGTGACAACCATTTTATTCTTAAAGACATAATCATATATTATATCTAAATGTATATTTTGAGATATATGTTATATTTAAAATTAACCATCCCATCATTACACATTCAATGGTTAAAGTGAAGTAATAATTCTTAAAAACTTTTCTTGCAACAATTTGTTTATGCTGTCATCATAGATATCACACCGTTCAGTACCAGAAATTATTCAGAGTTCTTACTCACAAGTAATATTTACATTTCTCTATTCTAATCAGGACCATGTTTGCATATTCGTGTTTAAAAGCTGCATGAAAGCAGATATTTTAATGTTTGCATATATATTTACATTTCACTCTTCTAAGCAGGACCATGTTTGGGTATTCATATTTAAAATCTGCATGGAAGCAGATATTTTAATGTTTGCAAAATATTTTACATTTCGTTCTTCTCATAGTCCAATTTTGGTATGATTGCCTTGAGGAATGCTGGTTATATGTTAAAATAATAAGCAGTATGCAGGTAAAATCACATTTAATAAAATAAAGTAAAACTTTTAACAATTCACTTCACAACAATAAAATCTCAAGATGAGAAATATCCATTCACACCAATCGAAACAATATACAAAAACAGTAACTATGCAAAAAAACAAAAACTATGCACAAAACAGAAACTATTTATAAACTATAGAAATTATATATACCCAACTATTCACAGAAAACCAAATAAATACTTATTTGTCGTCACCAAGTTAAGCGTGGGAGAGCATGTGGATACTGTCCTCGCATATCATGCGCTTGTCGTCATCCCACGTTAAAGCCACCTTATTTGTACACTCACTATAGCTTATATGCTGCCTCGAACATATGGCCCTAACTGCAACCCTCCTTGTGTGGTAGTCTGGCAGGGCATCAAGGTAATCGCTATATTTAAAGTGGTTTTTGACCCACAGCACTAGATGCCCTTGGCTTTTTTCTCAACCATGCCACCACACTTGTAAGCATAGAGTTTAGCCTGCAAACCGACAAAACCACTCATCACTTTCCCTCCGCACTCATCCTTAAACGTTCCAACGACCTGTTTGTTGTTGGGGAAGAAGCAATGGTGGTCGGAAGAGTAGCAGTTGGTGTCGAATTCTGACATCACTAAAGGTTCGGCCTTGAGGTCAAAGTAAAAGTCTGCTGTTTATATTTCATAAAAAAAAACTGTCTGTGTCCATGTAGGCTAGATGAATGTTTAAATTATATCTGGGTTTCATGATATTATAGTGGAAATTATACACGAGAACCTTTGAAAGGTCAAGTACTGCGAGCCCTGCATATATCAGCTTATCAAAAACTATGGTTTCATAATTCAATTGGACAAAATACAAATTTTGTTCGTTTATCGTGCGATTCTTGAAGGATGGACGGCACACCAGTTTCTTAAACTGCTTATCGGAGTACACCAAATCCATTTTGAGCCTACGTCTATGTTTGTCATCAATTTCCCCAAATTAGAGTTAATAGCAAGCTTGAATATCTTCTTTTCAAACTCGTTGGCTGCAGCTTTGTGCTTGTTGGTGTTGAGACGAATATATGGCTCCAACTACGCCGACTGTTCAAACTGGAGGACAAGATGTATTTTCGTCACTCTCATCCCATGCGATACTGCATGATAGAGGTTAATGTAATGCACAGTGTAGTGATCTTTATTTTCCGGTGTAGTCATCAATTTTGATTGTTGGTATCAGGCGGACACTGATTGATGGGAATAAACGGAAAATCTTTGTGACTTTCATGGATCTATGGAAAGTACTCTACATTACACTCGAAACTGTAGCACATAATTTCAATATCTACATTGCCCCATTATAAATGACGAATAGGGAGCGGCAAAGGTATTGCCCATCCATCCAAATTGTTTGTATCAATATACTCCAGAAACATGGATAGCTTGGATGCATGCATGTCTCTGGCACGTAGCTTTTGTTTGCCACACAATGACTTTGATGATTTGCACTACGCTACCCCGAATACCTGCTTCTATAAAAATATATAAATATATCATAACCAGTTAAAACCTCAATTTTTACTCCTGTGGTGCGAATCATAGCATCGAAAACGAACCCAGGACACGAAATGTAGTCAGAGGGGTCTAGACTGTATGTCTCTAAGCATAGATCATGAATCAGGACATCCTTCTTCAAGTACAGGTCAGCAAAGTCCCCCATAGTAGTGCACTGAAACTTGCCCCAAACTTTTGTGAGTGTGCATAATCTGCCTAGGAAATCCCAGAATCAGTTAGAATGTTGTAAAACTTATCAATCATGGAAGATTAGTTTCTTCCAACAAAGCAAAAGAATCAACAAAATTGTACGGGAAGACTCCCTTGTGGGTGACCAACTCTAGCTCATTAGGTGCGGGAAATTCAGCAGTACTTATAAACTGGTCTGCAGCCAAAAATTCGGCGAGAGAAGCGAGACCATGGCTGATGAAGCGGAACGTATCGACAAACTGGATACTGAACTTATCACACAACTTCTTGGAAAAAGTTATCAGCTTTTACTCAGAGTTATGAATTATAATTATATCTTTACTGTCGTGCCGCAGTTCCTGATAATGAAGTTCTGTTAGTGTGCCAAGTTCTGGAAGAATACAATCAAATACATTGTGTCTGCAACTCAGAAGGTTACAATCATTACATGCAGCTCCCAGATATTCGCCAGTGAAGTGATGTTGATCACGGACTTTCTTTGCAGTCCCTCCAAACTTTCCACAACAGTTGCAACAACAATTCACTTGCAGAAAAGCAGTGTTTTGTGCTTGCGAGAGTGGAGTCATGGGAACAGACGTAGAAAATATTCTTTGCACATCATGTTCAATTTCGACAATGCGGTAAATTAACTTGTCCTCTGCATCACAACCTTTATACACTTCAGTCCCTGGTGGAAGAGAAGAAGTAAGGTTTGCAGGAATTACGGAGTTATCGGCTTTCACATAAATGCAGTAGCTGTAAGCCTTATGTTTATGTACTGCAGCGTGTATATCTCATCAGGGTTCATTTGGCATGTATGTATTTTCTCGAGATTAGCCTCAAATATTCATAAACAATAGGCATCTTATCGGCACAGTGGAAATTTTTGAACTAAAGAACCCGTGGGTGACTATTTTCATCAAGCTGTGGCATTTCCATTCAATCAGTAGCATGGTTGCAGATCTCACTTGTTTTTCCAAACACTGAAGACAAGTGAGGCTGCTAAACCTTTCACGTTAATCTAAATGCTTGAAGCATATTTTGCGTACATGAATAGCCTCTTTGTGTGTAGTGATTAAGGAGCACAACATAACTTGCAATTATCGTTATTGCCGACATCTTAAAATCTGTATTTTTTTATGCTAGAAGATCAGAAAAAAATTTAAAATTTATATAAAATTTAAATAAAAACATTCCACCTCACAGAAAAGCAAGCATACAAAAAATAATTAATAAATAAGCAAACAAACATATGTGCATACAAACATGTGTAGGTACATCACACACACAGAAACAAACATACATACTCACAGACAACAAGCATACAAACAAATAAGCATACATCAATATTAACATACACGAACATATATACATACATGTGGATGAAAAACTATATAAAACTTACCAGAAGAAAAAACAGACGAAGCTGAGTGCACTATATGCACAACAGGAGGGCTGGAACGCCATACAGCACACTAGACGCAGAAACCTTGAACATGGAAAAAAAAAACATGTGGCTAAGTATACAAGCACACAATATTTAGTGGACAGATTACATAAACTGACAATACTATGTTTAAAAAAATTTTCATGTACTGAACAGAAACATAGCAGATATGCGCTGGATTCCAAAGGGCATAAAGGTACATCATCAGGACGCCTCTCCGTTTTCTTTTAAGATGTTATCAGCTAGACAAGGGATATGATTCCCACAACTGTAGTGATTAGCCGTTAGTCAGTCCATGTAGCTCTACCTCGTAGGAATACTCATGTTTTATTCATTATAATTTATTATTATTTTTTAATCATGGAAACATCCGCGACAACCGCGAGTTCGCGAACGCAGCACCCGGGCTGATCCTGGAAGCCATCTCCCTGTTTGGTGAGTTTTAACAACCTTTACTCCCCGACCATCATCGTGATTAGAAGGCATTTTCTGCTTATTTGGCCAACTGTCTGTGAATAAGTCCTGAACATATGTGTTTCGGATCTGTTCACAGACAGGGTCAAAGTACCGGAAAGTTCAAAGAACCGGACAGTTCCCAGGACCGGAAACATTCCGAGGACCATATCAGTTTCCAAGGGCCGGATGACTAAGGCCCTCTGACGTCCAGTCAGCTGTTCCACTTCGTCCAGCAATCGTCAAACCGCCAACCCTTAAGTTTTTTAAACCTTTTCGTACTAGCATTGAATCACGACGTTGAACAGATCAAACAGCAGAAATGTTTCATTAGGACTTAAAAGATCCACCGTATTCTGGGCAGGGCCCCCACATGGCCGGTGCTACCGTTGCTACGGCAACGCGGCCCGCGTGTCAAGGGGAAGGGGGGGAGGCGTGAGTCGAGGGGCCCAGCGAAGGAAAGAAGAAACAAATTAAAACAAAAAAAGTGGATAATTTTAAAATAAATCTTAGAAAACAGTTAAACAATCAGGCCTAATTTTAGTTACCGACGAAATATCACACCAGAGTAATATGATTCGGAATATGCTGTGCGTACAGAACGTGTCTGAATCTACAACTGTGAGTTTCAAAACCACCAACATCCGACGTGACACCATGTTACACTCATTTATTTGACATTATTCAACATAAATTTACGTTGAAAATCTTAACACTGACTTAAAACTATTTTCAATGTGTGTTTGAAAAATAATTGTGATTAAGGTTAAGAATTAATATAGCTACAACAATATACATAGAAGCCAAAAAAATTTTTTAAATCTTTTTAGTATAAATAATTGGGGAAGGGGGGGGGGGGGATCATCATAACCTCTAACAACGGAGTCCAAAGAATGATGTGGGAGGGCCTGATTCTGGGACTACTACTCACGAACATGTTTATTGTTACGAATTTTTTTTAAATTTGTGTTAATGATCCATGACATTGTCTTAATAAGTGCCGGCCCATTATTTCTATAAGGTAATTTTAAATCAATGTCAATGTTGTATATATATATATATATATATATATATATATATATATATATATATATATTTGTTAATCAACTTATAAAATATCATGTGAAAAAATTAAAAGTAAAATAAAAACAGAGGAACTAATATCTAGACGATATCATTATTTTGCCTTCTGAAACCAAAAGTTACCCCCAGTCATCAAGAGAGACTGAGGAGTATAACAAAAAATGGTAGCAGAGCCTGCTGTTTTAGTTTAAGGTAGTATGTGATTTCGTCTATAAGCAATACCAGTAATATTACAAAACAAAAAAAAAATATTTTTATTGTTTATATATATATATATATCTTAATATATATAAATCTCGTGTCACAATGTTTGTCCTCAATGGACTCCTAAACCACTTAACCGATTATAATAAAATTCGCACACCATGTGCAGTTCGATCCAACTTGAGAGATAGGATAGTTTAAATCTCAAATTATAGTCGCAATTTTAATTTATTGCGATTTATAAAAGCGAAATACCACTCACTGACTCACTCATCACGAGATCTCTAAAACTATAAACCCAATTGACTTGAAATTTAGCATAATTATTCATTTTGTGATGTAGACGCTCACTAAGAACGGATTCTGCGGAAATCCGATCCCAAGGGGAGTTTCGGTGGGGGGGGGGGGGGGTAATATATCAAAATTTCCATTTTTTGGTAGGAAATCACCATGGCAACGGCTGTTGCTTTGTTGATGCTTCATTCGTCTCTATGACAACGACTATTTCATTGTTAGTGTAGTCCTCATCACCGTTGAAATTTAGCTGGTATCTAAATATCAAAAATTACCCTTTTTTTTCAAGTATTTATATTTTACAGACTTGAAACTTCACAGTAATGTTCCTTATGTTACGCAGGATGACATTTTCCGAAAATTAGATCCCATGGGTGGTTAAAACAAGGCAACAGGATTTTGCATTGTTTATGCCTTCTGCGTCTCCATGGCAACGAGCATCGCGCGGCAGTGGCGTACCCACAAGGAGGGGCAAGTATAATGAGCGGCGCAAGCGTGATCTGCCTGTAGACTGCCGTAGCGAAGTACGGGTACATCAGTTGTACGTTGCGTGCACGAGTCGGGAAACCATCGGTGCTATTCATTTTCTCTCCGGTACATTATACAGCATTGTAATAAATTTTCACTGATTTTTTTATTATTTACCATTACTGTAAATGGGTGATGTGGCTTAATTTTTTTCCATTAGTATAGCCGTGCGAAGCCGGGTCGGGCAGCTAGTATATATATATATATATATATATATATATATATATATATATATATATATATAATTTTTTGAAACGAATTTTAAGCTGGCACTATTCGTATGAAGTAACGAGACTATCTGTCACTTTTCCAGTGTAAAATCTCTATGCGATATTCAGTTTAGTTTTTCGTGAGACGTCTTTTCAGTTCCGCCTCTCGCGGGCCGTAGCCGGCCTTCGGCGCGTCACCTGAGCGCACCCACGCGCGAAGCGTTATCAGTCACGCACAAGGCCTCTCTCTCCCTCCCTACTTCCAGGCCACCGAGCGTATGTATAGTCGTTCTTTCGGATGTTCGTTTGTTGTTTATCCCCTGGCGCCTACGCGCGCTGCCATGTTATCTTTTCACCTCATGACAGGGCCGCCAACCGCGCGGAACCCCCTCACCCCTCCTGTGTGCTCCTCCCACTTCCCTCGTATTTGTAAACAAGCCAGCCATGCTTTGTATATCCTAATAATATACTTATATTTTTTAAGTCACCGAAACATGCACTAGGAATAATCTATACTGCATCAAATTTAGCAAAAAAAGTATTTTCTTAATCTAAAGGGAACTTAAAATATAACATAATATATAATTTATAATAATATAAATAATACAAATAATATAATAATAAAAATATTTAGTTTTAGCTCATGGTAAGATACTGCCATTGTTTACATTTTCTAAGCATCTTAAACTTAACTATTAATTTTTTTAATAATGCATAAAATAAAGCTAAAAAAGGGTCAATTCATTACGTAATATAAATTAAGAATATACTTTTAAGTGAAATACACAAGTACTCTAATCCATTTGCATCGCTCACAAGCAACGTGAATATACTTAACCATATAATTAAAGTGTGTTGCCATACACAACTAATCTAACTACCCATCCATGTGCCTAGCTTTTTTTTATATTAATTTTGTGATCACCCAACGAGAGGTGCAGTCACTCCCACCTTCAACGAAAGGTTTATTAAACTAAATTTTCATTGTGTCGGTCGAATTTTCCCCACACTTTTATGTGCTAGCACTGCGATGATGAATTTTTTAAAGATAGAGTACTTTCTTTTTTACGTCGACGTACATGTAAGCAAACAAGCTATAAAGTTTAAACTTCCCAAAGTAAGTAAATAATATTTTTATAATTATGATTTTTTTAAGTAAACAATTTATTACTTTAAATTTTTTTAACATTAAGTTTTTATCAGGTGATGTACAGCTACGTACAAAAAATTGAGCACTGCAGCTCGTACATCTATGCGTACAAAATTTTAAAGTTAACGTTTTTTTATTTCACTCTCCCCAAAGTTAGTAGTATATTTTGAATCATTATGATGATAACATTTTACATTGTTTCGCAATTGTGACTTCCAAGGTGGCATCTAGGTTTCATTTTTTGTGTGTATTCTTAAAAGTCTAGCTAGGTCAAGCTAGCCACCGAGCAGCATGGAAGTAAGGGTCCTCTGCGCCAACGAGCCACGACCCGGTCCTCTAGGTGAAACATCCTATGACCACCGAGTGTCACTGGGTTAGATCCCCAGCACTCAACCTTTGGACGACCTAGGTTCAAACCCCCTCTCAGACAGTGTGAACTTTTATACCCGCCATGGAAGAACCGACGGCGAAATTAAAATTAATTTAAAGTTAGTTATGTTTGTTAGGACTATAATATCAGGTGTTACAATTTTACATATATATTTTTTATTAATTAAATTTGAGTGCAAGGATAACTTCATTTTTTTAGTATAATTTTTTTTACATTATCCATTTTTCATCGGATTACGTTGATCTTTCGGGTTTCAAACCCGAGTTAATAAATGTAGGTATCCGGGGCCGAGGTGTACTTCGCTTTCCAAGCAAGTAATAAATCCATTTCTTTCGCCTGATCCATCGTCATATTGTGCAGAGCCACGACTCTATGCCTTCGACTTCTTGTGGACGGACAGAGAAACATGTACCAAGGTTATATTCCCATTAAGTTTGTAAGTTACAGAGCTATCACGCTCATATACAGAGCTACCACGCTCATATACAGGGATACCATACCAATTTACCTGGCTACCATACCCATTTACAGTGGTTACAATGCCCCTTCGTCACTGAGTTTCCTAGGACACAGTTCCTTCAGTGCTTTTCGGCCTCCCTTATAGCGCCCACTTTGAGATTCTACATAATGTCCCATATCTGAGATCAACATGATGAATCTTACTTCATTAATATAGCATTGAATAAATATGTATAATGATACATTTTCTTTAAATTTAAGATTTGTTTTTAATAACTAAAAGGGTTTCTAGTGGACCCACTTAATGATTAATATTCTTTAATGTGTATTACCGCCAAAGCAAGGCATTAATGAGAGTCAGCGAGCTCATTTATTGTAAGTAGTTTACGTTAGTCGATTCTGGTACAGGGTAGGTCTGTCAGTTCCCTGACGTATTATGCATCAGTGTTGGTTTCTTACCCTGGCTCCGCCTTTCATTGGGGAGTATGTGCTGCTAAATAGTATTTTTGGCACAATTTTAAATTTGCATTTTTAGAACAAAATAATGTCACCAGTCATTATTTTGCTGCAAGAACTTAAACTTGTTCCTCCTACTGTACACTCCAGTTTAATTTTTGTCAGGCCTGCCTCCCCAATTTTTTCCAGCCCTAGATCTGATTTTTGCCGAGTCTTTTGAGAGTCAGACTGTGTATCCTTTTATTCCCGCCTTGGCGCACGAACATCACCTGTAATTCGCCTCCGAGCCGTGACAAGAACTGCTATGTCCTGCAAGCTCTCAGGGCAGGATACTTCTAAGACCTCCCCTGACGCGAGCACTTCAGGACATGATCTCGAATCATTTTCACCAACATACAGTTATGCCTCTGGGCTCAGTAGAGCATCGTTCTCACTGTCACAGCAGAGTCCACCCACCACCCTTCTCCAGGTTTTCCTGGGAACACTGGCCAGACCACTGACTGGCCACTAACCCCGGCCAAGGTCGGCCTGTCCCAAGTCCACGACTCCAGTCCCAAAAAGTACTGCTCATGCACCCTAGTGGTAGTTTTGCGAATCACTTCCCCTGGGTGTTTGAACACCCGCTAAATGCCTGCCCTCTGGCATCTCCCGCAGTAACCCGTACCCGGTAGTTCCTTCGCAGGCCACCAGAGTGCTGGCCTAGTCCGCCCCATAAGCCCCATGCTGCTAACAGTCGCCTCGTGTGAGTCGACCTCTACTTGGTCCAGACACACCTCAGTAGGTAGCGCTGACATCGGCCAGTACCACCAACTTCGAAATATCGAAGTCAGTATTTCTCGACAAGCCCCTCGGTAATCTTCTGAACCTTTCGGTCCGAAAGCCGAAGCCTCCCCCCCTTTCTGATCTTTAACTTCGCCTTTTAGTTACGAGTCGCTGCCGCCCCAAACTTACTGCGTGCCGCGATTCTGGACTGACCACTTCGTATCTCCGTCACCAGGACAACCCTCTGTTTTTATTTTAAGATGTTATCAGCTAGACGAGGGATATGATTCTCACAACTGTAGTGATTAGCCTTTAGTCAGTCCATGTAGCTCTACCTCGTAGGAATACTCATGTTTTATTCATCATAATTTATTAATTTTTTTAATCATGGAAACATCCGCGACAACCGCGAGTTCGCGAGCCCAGCACCCGGGCTGATCCTAGAAGCCATCTCCCTGTTTGGTGAGTTTTTACAACTTTTACTCCCCGACCATCATCGTGATTAGAAGGCATTTTCTGCCTATTTTGCCAACTGTCTGTGAATCAGTCCTGAACATATGTGTTTCGGATCTGTTCACAGACAGGGTCCCAGTACCGGAAAGTTCCAAGAACCGGACATATTACAAGAACTGGAACCATTCCGTGGACCATATCAGTTTCCAAGGGCCGGATGACTAAGGCCCTCTGACGTCCAGTCAGCTGTTCCACTTCGTCCAGCAATCGTCAAACCGCCAGGCCATCAGTTTTTTTTAACCTTTTCGGAGTAGCATTTAATCACGACGTTGAACAGATCAGACAGCAGAAATTTTTCATTAGGACTTAAAAGATCCACCGTATTCTGGGACTACTACTCACGAACATGTTTATTGTTACGAATTTTATTTAAATTTGTGTTAATGATCCATGAAATTGTCTTTATAAGGGCTGGCCCATTCTTTCAATAAGGTAATTTTAAATCAATGTCAGTATTAAATATATATATGTTAATCAGCTTATAAAATATCATGTAAAAATAATCAAAAGTAAAATAAAAACAGAGGTACTAATATCTAGACGAAATCATTATTTTGCCTTCTGAAACCAAAAGATTCCCTAGTTACCCCCAGTCATCAAGAGAGACTGAGGAGTGTATCAGTACTACTCTCTCCACGGATCAACCATGAAGATAGCTCAGACATGTAATTCTTTATAGTTTCAGTAACACCTGGGTCTCGTGTCTCATCAATAGAAATGTTGTTAACCTCAAACATGACTCTTTCGAATAAATGCAATATTTCATTTCGGTCGGAATAATCTGTGATCGGAATTGTGCCTTCTGGCTTTGTCAACGTGCTTCTTATATGTAGAAACGACTGTTGAGTAAGAAGTGTGCAGACATCTTGTCATATTAATAGAATTCTTATCTCTCTTCGAAGTGTATATGGTCCTTGGAGATATGGCATGTAGCAGTGGTACTAGACCTTATTGAATGAGTCGTTAAACCCAGCTTTTTCACCGATGCTGAGAATTTCGTCCGCCATAATTGTGAACATTATAATCTATACCACAGAGATATTTCATGCTTAGAGGTGTTAATGCACTGCTGCCTCGTAACAGACTGTTTCTGGGTTCGTTTGCTTTTTTTGCTTTATAAGTCTCGAAAATCAGGCCCAACACTTCAATTGCAGAGATAATGTTATTTTTTCTTCGCGAAAATTTACAAGTTTATCGCCATGATGGACTAACGAGACTACTACTTTCTTCACTGTCTTGGTAATAACCGGGCAGTAAATAATGCTTTGCAGCACTTTTATGAGCTTATATCCAGGCAGTTCGGTAGTGGAAATCTTGTAAATACAAGTACTTTTTTTACCGTTTGTAAAAACATCATTTGCCAAATTACAGTTTATTCTTATGACATTCGTTGACATAATAAGTACAGGTCGTGTAGAGATGTAGAGATTTTTGGAAGCATATATTTTCAGTTCGAACCCATGCATCGTACCTATGGTCCCAGGTTTTGTAAATTAATTTTGTTCACTACACAAATTTACTGTAACATATTAGAATCATCTCATAATTCAAGAATGGTGTTTGGAGACAGGACTTGCTTGATGTAACTTGCAATATCACTCAACAGGTAATGGTCATGAGCGGTCCCATCACTTTTCAGGAAGCAGATATTGTAGTTATCTTTGGCAATATTCGGTATGGCATTATATGTTTGAAAATCTACGAGTCCAATACACCATTCTCCTTCCAACTCTAGGGGCGGGAAATGGACCGCCCGCAGCTCCGAACTATGACCGGACAAAGATAATTGTTATTGACATGACTGATTTGTTTGCAAATGTGTACAGTTATTTTATAAGCACAAACATTTGCTACAAATTTTTTATGTCATAAAGCGAAGGCACAGGTGACCGCAGTTTGATTAGTTAGGTGACGGTTCGGTTTCATAATTTATTGTAGAACAATGGAGTAGTCCAGCCCAGCTGGTATGGTCTAAGTTCTGGCGGAGTTCTTAAATTTCCAAGACTGTCATAGTACTCGGCAATTTTTACAGACTTTATGTATGCTACTCAGTGTGTGCCAGGACCTTTAGACACATCTAAATTAATAATGGCACGCTCATGAGTCTTTGGCTTGTTAAGTAACATGTCTCACATACACATGTCTTGGAAATTTTGTATTTTTAATTTTCGAATGTACTTAATTAAATCTATATTGGTGAGCGGACATTTCGGGAAAGAATTTAGGCTTTTTCATTTATTTTTTTTTATCTCATTCCTCAACCTGCTTTGCGAGTCTGTAGGTAAAGTCCTGCTCCATTTATTTTACCAATGACAATGGCTTCTATGTTGGCATTGTGTTGTGGTTCTTCCTTTAACTGTTTCTGCTGGTTCTTGGAAGTATTGACTGCCCTAGCTTTGTTCACTGCAGTGGCAGGCATTCCTCCCAGTGTTCCTAAGATAGGCAGAATCAGAGGATGTACACCACCCTTTTAACTGTTCTTACGCAGACTAGACTTACTCTTGCGGGGCCTGGCCCAACGAGAACCTGTGCATAATCTAGTCTTTGCCTTCATGATTTGAGATACGCCCCATGCTGCGATTTTCTCTCTTAGTCCCATGTTCGATGATTTACTTATATATTCGGCTTCCTGTGCCAATATCTCGTTGGTTCAGTGCCTAGATTCCAGATGCTTGTAAGCTATATCGTGCTGCTTGCGCTTTTTGTCAAAATAATTAATGCCCACATCACCACGAGCTCTTCGTTTTGATAGTTTCGTTCCTGGACCACAGAATCATATGCCGGGAATGTGTAGCTCGAAAGGCAGTTGGTTTATCAGCGAGTTTACAGGTCCTCCGAACTTGCTTGCAAAACTTATCACAGCATAGGTACTGAGCTAAAAACTATAAATATCCTTCTTTTATAGATTTTTGTCAGTGCAATGCAAGTTATCAAGCAAGAAGTGTGTTTGCCTGTACGCATTACACAAGATGATGTATTCAGTGGATGTGATTCGCAGCAATGCTCATTATTACCTTCCACTGTGTGATGCATTATGGCAGGCCCATCTAACTGTGGCAAAATGTGTGTTCTACTGAGTTTGTTGGAAGAACCAAATGGTCCTAGGTTCGAAAATGTGTATATCTATTAAAAGTCACTGCAACAGCCAAAGTACCAGCATCTAGCTGCGGTTATACAATCGTTGGATGGCCTGGAGTATTTTCCGTTAAATAATAATGCACGCGTGGTGCCTCCTAGCGATGCAAGAGCCAATTCCGTGTTTGTTTTCGATGATGTCATGTGCGAGAAGCAAGGAAAATACATGAGTACTTTTCTATGGACAGACACGCCGAAATAGACTGCATTTACCTGTGTCAGACGTACAGTCATATACCGAAACATCTCCTACGAGACAACCGGAACATCATAATACTTTTTCGCATGGATGAACTTAGTCTACATCATGCTTATAATGATCATGTAAACACCGACATAACTTTCCAGGAATTCAAAGACAAATGCTCCTTTGCTGAAAAACGAGCACGTATTCCTAGTTATAGTCAAGGACTGACCTCTATATATGGGGAGGTACAGACAAGTTTTCAATCAGTTTATCATCAAACATAAGTCATAGCATTTCGAAATTCGTTCGTAGCAGTCGCACTACCGAACTGCATACTGTTCTCAAGTCGCACGATACCTATATCCGAAAATACTTTTCACTACTGGCTCAAAGGGTGAAAATCGAATTACTAGAGTACCTACTAGCCACTGACAAACACGTGGAGGCCTCGGATTCTCAAATTTGCGACGTGATCGAAGTATCAAATGCGCAAAGACACTACAACCTAAGATTTCTTCTATCCAAGCTTAATTCTCATCTGGTGACAAACGGAGATTCCCAGTAATCATGGATGAGAGAAAGATTTCGTTAACATCTGCATGGGGTGATCGAAGCCATTCGTGTAAAGTAAGTGCTCGCAAAGTAGCCTATATTAGCCGATGAAGTTTGTGGGGAAGAGGAATTGAAAACCCTACGTGCACATCTGGATATTTTCATAGCCAGGAGGGGCGAAGAAAAGCAGGAACAACCTGTTAAAATCGAAATCCAGGAAAAGAGACCGCCTACACCTGCAGCGAAATATAAGCTAAATCTCGAACAAACTGATGATATCATAATGGCTCTTCCAGCGGTCAAAATAGAACATGGCAGATTTCTCAGGAAGAAAGGTTGTGACAAAGGGCCCGAACTCGGACAGCTGAAGAACGAATACCTCGCTTCGTATGTGTCTGGAAAAAACAACACGACTAATAGTTAGTATAAATACAGGAAAATAAATGGTTCCTTGGTTTAAGGAAGTACGTTTCTTGCCTACCGATAATGTTAATATACTAACTCGTGCCCTGAGTGAATTATTGTTTCGCAAAAAAACCATGAAGGTATTCGGAGAAAGACTTGCGAACATATCATAAACTTCTAAAAGCCACACATGCAGTTTACGCACACAACGACCCAAGGTCACGAAGATTTAAGGACTGTGAACATAAAAAATATCCAACTATAGCTAGCCTCTTTTTGGAAATCGTGGGGACTGGACTACATAAACTCGATACTGGTAAAAAAAAATTATTTTCTGGAATGATCCCAATGAATTTAGTTTCGAGACTTAGACTTTTGATGGCCTCACAGAGAATGGGGAATTATTCACACACAAAGAGATTGTGTCCATTATCGAAGAATTACGGGATGTGGGCTACATTGAAAAATAATTATGTCAAAGTATGCCATAGTGAGCGAGTTGCATAAAACTGCGAGATGCAACTTTCCTCGTCGAAAAATCGTGAAAACAGGTTTGGACGACAATTGGAAGTCTGGTTTGATTGAAATGCTCAAATATGCACGTGTGAAAAAGGGCTACAGGTACCTTCTTGTTATTAACACTTATTCTAAATTTATTTGGACTAGGCCCTTGAAACGAAAGAGTGCATTTGATATTACGAATTTGATGGAAGATATATTGAAGCAAAAACATAGGCTGTTATTATTGCAGACTGACGACGGAAAAGAATATTTTAATGTATCATTCAAGGCCTTGATGAAAAAGTATAGTATGACATCAATAACTATTCTACGTTTAGCAGCCAAAAAAGCGTCAATAACTGAACATGCGATTCGTGAAATTAAGAATAAACTGTTCAATACATTTTACAGCGAATGGAAATTACCAGTGATTAGATGTTTAACCACAACTAAGAAGCGAGTACAATTCCACTGTACATTCTCCACAAAAATGAAACCAAAGGACGTAATGGGCAATTGCTTTCTTCGAACATTATAATCTGATGTTAAGAGACTGGATCCATGAAAGCATAAAGCTAATGTCGGTGGCGTTGTGTGCATCTAGAAAAATCGAGGAATATTTCATAGGCCCTATAATGGAAACTGGACTATGAATTATTTCGTGTTTCTAAAATAAGACATGCCTATCCTCGAATGTGTTTTCTGGAAGATTTTAACGGTAAAAAAAATATTAGGTGGCTTTTACCAAGAAGTACAAAAAAAAATAAGTTTCCAGATACTTTTCTTATCGCTGGTGCTTCCATTGACCTGAGTTTGATTCGTAGATTGGTCAAACATATATTTTGAAACATTGACTTTTTTTTTATGTAGTATTATGCAAATAAAATGTATGTGTAATATTATGTAAATAAGTTTTGTGTAAATGCAATTTGAGGTCCTGTAAATTTTTATGTATGTAAACTGTGTGCGTGCCCGGAGCGGTGTCCCTGGGCAGTGCTCCGCGCCACGTATATCAGCTGCCAGTCGGTGCCGGCAGTTTTCCCCCACCCCGCGGCTGCAGGAGAGGCGGGGCCAATCCACCGACGGCTGTTTTCCGGCGCACCGTGCGAGACAGTGTGTGTGCGCTTGCAGTTACTTCCCCTCCAACCCCAGGCTCACCAGCGCTCAGGGCCGTGAGAACGCGAGACGGAGCTAGTTCACTGCTGTGTCCTCTCTCAGAGGTCGATGTGCAGGCATGCTGGCAAACTTGCATTGTTTATATAAATATAAAAATACATCTTTCGACTTAAAATATTACTATTTTTATATTTACATATTAATTTTTTTGTTGATATAAATTTAAATATTACTCTGCTAAATATATTTACATTTTTTGTTGTAAATTAAAATATAACTTTGCTAAATATTTATTTTTTGTTTAACATTCGAGTTTATTTTTACTCACCTAACTTTTCTGAAGGTATTAATATTTTCAATACTTTTAGTCATCTTGATAATTTTCAATACTTATAATCAACTTGAAATTTTATTTAATTTTCTTTTACACACACACTCAAGAATAAATAACCATTGGTTTTAGTTTGAAATGATGACATACATAAAAATACATTTTCTTTTCCCATTTTTTTTTTATTTTTCTAAACTATTTTGTACATATACATTTCTTTATAAAAATTTAAGTATCTGAGTATTACTTAAAATGGTTTTACATTTATTATTTTTTTTCCATTTTTACAATATTTTTTTCTCTCCCTTATTACATTAACATTTTAAAAAGTTACCTGTGCTTACTACACTAAGCTAGTTCGTTACCTATTCCTACAGTAAAAATATTTTCAGAATAAAAAAATTTCAATATCAGTCCTTTTTTTTTATTTCTGAAACTAGCTTGAGTTTTGAGGTGCTGCAGTGGCAAGAAGTTACATTCGAACAGACTTATATTGCGGTACACATCACAAATATCTCGGGTACACATACACGAATCTATATGAGCTCATTCTTCATCATTTTGCTTGATATCTAACGTATGAGTGTCCCCGTCGCAATATTCTAAATATCGCGTCGAATCTTGTAGACTAATAATTTCATGTGATAAAGTGACGGTATCAGTCTTAAATTTTGTTATAGTGCGTTGGTGTGAGTTTATGTTTTTAATTTTAGCCAAAGAACAAGGAAACTTCATTCCTGGTCGGCACATATTAACTGTGCAGGCGCTGTTACACAATCTTTGACTGTAACTGAAGTTCCTTTGTCAAACAGGTTATTTTGGATTTATGTTGTTAGTACACCTTTATACGTGATTCATGGCCTCTTCACCACCTTGTTGTTCGTAAATGAACGTCATGGCATGTACCTATCATAGAAATGGGGCATTGGAAAACTTGCGATGGGCTGGACGTTATGGACTGAAGTCCATTATGCTTGTACACTGTCGTGTACGTAATTGGTGTAGGCCTAGTCTCTTTGACGATTGTGCATGGGGACATCATGCACTTTGTGATTTGCACCTGACTTCCACGTATCCACACCCGGTGACTCGTACCATTACATCGTTCCGACCAGCGAAGTACTCTGTTCAAATCCGGACGATGTAATTCGTAATAAAACGTGTCGCGTCCTCACATTTCCACCAACGATTCTACTCGTCTTGGAGTGTGCAAGTCTTTGAGGGTACATTGTAGTACACTATTTGGATGCAGGTGATATACATAACAATCTTCTGATTTACATGATCTATAATGTACAAAGTCTTACTCTTAAAAGGCATCGGTGGATATTATCGTGTGAATCTTTCCATTACAAAATTGAGTTTGTTGAACACCGTTTTAATTCAAGTAAGCTACTCGTCTATGGCCAAAAATTAATTCACTGTAAATACTAATCTCCTCATTTTGAAAGGGGCATATGTTTTCTCAAACTGTGATAGTGTCTTTGTCACTTTCCAAGCCGCTGTCGGAACTGATCCACCACGGAAGCGAGACATCGATGAAGGCGAAGCGGGTCAGTGTCTGGTAAAAGGCCTGTCATAGCCCATCGGTTATAGGCGAACGTTGGTTGATACGTGGAGCTGCTAATAATGAACTGTCGGCTGAGTGGGTATTGCACGGGGTCGGCGCTGGACCCTCGTGTGGGTGCTGGACGACATGCGAGGTCGGAGGCCGGCGTGGATGCTGAACCTGGCCTGCCACTGGTAAAGCCTAATATTATGAGACGTAATATCTGCCTTGCAGTCAAATCTTCGTCGCAGGGGCGCAACAACAGGGGGGGAAGGGTATTTTGTCCCCCCCCCCTCTCTGAAACCTTGAATTGGGGGCAAAGTAAGTGCTGTGTAATCAATTTTTATATAATAAAACTGCTTAAATAGCACCATTTTCCACCTTGAAATTAAATTTTCCCGGGGGATGACCCCCCAACCCCCGCTTCAATAGGGTGGATCGATGATTCTTTATAAAAAGGTATATATCCCCCCCCCCTTTGGAAATTTAGTTGTTGCGCCCCTGCTTCGTCGGTATCTTGACCGGATGATACGTGAGAATCAAACAAGTCCACTCGAATGGAGTAAGTCAAACTTATCCCATACAGCACAAAATGTTACAGATATGTTTCAGAAATATAACTTTTGAAACATTGTAACATGTTTGAAACATTTCGCAACCTACCTGAAACATCTCGGATATATTTCAGAAACGTCTAAATGTCCGCCCTGTGAAATATTTCAATGAAACCTCCCTGCAACATCAAATGGTAATGTTTCTGAAATGTTTCAATGAAACCTCCCTGCAACATCAAATGGTAATGTTTCTGAAATGTTTCCACTAATGTCCCATCAATATTTCTGAAACATTTAACCGAAATATTTCCATAAATGTTCTGAAATACATATAAAAAGTATCATGTGACCCAAAATACCTCTGTAAATTAGGATGACTGAGGGTATATTTATAATTTAAAAGAGTATTGCACTTTAACAGATACCATAATGTTACAGCTGCATTGGTCAGCTAGTTGAAGTGAAGTGCAGTGACTGTGTTCCAATTCATCACAGCATTCCCTCGTACACTTCCTCTTGATCACTTTTTGCATAATGCCCCTTGACCACACCCTTAGAAAGTGTTAATCGGTGGATTGATATGATCTTGTTCGTATCTTCTTGTTTTCGTCAAGTTTTGCTTGTCCATAGTAATGTGTCATTTTTTGATTATATAAAAAAATAGATATTGTAATATAATTTTGTTTGAAATTATTTTAAAGATGTGCTCTGGTAGGGCATAGAATGTAAATTTTTGTCGTTTTTAATGTAATGATAATTGATTATATTACTTAATAATTTGGCTTGTACAATAATTAAAAATTTACTTATAATTTCTAATGTAAGATTAAAAAGGCCTGCCGACAAAATCCAACAATTCAGGTAAATTAATGAAACCATATTCTACACCCTACTGAGCTTAATTTATAATTTATATATATATATATATATATATATATATATATATATGAACCAAGTTAAAGAAATAATTTAATTAATAAAGACATCAGATGTTTTCCCAGGTCAGCGTACCAGACTTGCCTAACATTAATTTTACAAACTATTTTATTATTCTAAAAACAAATTATGGTTATAAAAGTAAAATTTTAATAAGTCTTCAGTATGCTTGCAAAGT
This sequence comes from Bacillus rossius redtenbacheri, assembly GCF_032445375.1. Taxonomy (NCBI): domain Eukaryota; kingdom Metazoa; phylum Arthropoda; class Insecta; order Phasmatodea; family Bacillidae; genus Bacillus; species Bacillus rossius. Next base: position 89,916,811 of record NC_086331.1, on the reverse strand, counting down.
TAATGAAACTTACATGAATGTAATAGGTAGCCCAGCATTGGTGTCCATGGTTCCAGTCCATTGCATTTTATTTTAATGGGGAATTTGAATGTGATATAGTGGCAGGTAGGCATGCATCTACATCAGTACATGGGGAAAAAGGGACAAGCTAATGCACAAAGGATCCATTATTAAATACAATGACAATGTCATCTTGTAATGAATAAATTAAATTGAGGCTCCCCAAGCTATCTGGATGTGATCTCCTAATGCTCAGCACAGAAAGTATGCTAATATTTACTTAATCCATAACAACCAAACCCCACTTGCATAGGAGACATGATTACTGAGCATTTTAAAATATAATTTTCACAACCCAATGTGTTATGGCCACTTCAAGTTTGTTTTTGAGTATCATAAATGAGCACTTTTGGATTGTAACTTCTATGATCTATGTTATGAAACCAGCCAAGAATGCACCTGAAGTAAGTTAAGAACAATGTATAACCATAATCAGAAAGCCACACCAGGTCAAACCAGGTTCTTTCCATTTGAATACTTAACAATAGAGGCAAAGATGCAAAGGGGTATTTTCAATAACAAATAACAACGTAGTCTGAGAAGTAGACTTTAATAAAAAAAACTATATATATATATATAAATAATATATACAATACATGAAACTTTTAACTGACTCTCTATGCAGATGTTTTTGGAGATTTTTGCTGAAAAAAAAGAAGAAGAAAAAAACAATTATTTTTAACTTGTTTCAGGTCAATTATGACATGTATGTGAGATTTTTAAACATGTAGACACTAAGTTGTTACATTATTTATTTTTAAATTACCATGCAAACAGAAAAAAAAAGTTTCTGATGCCAATGATAAATTTCAAAACTGAAAGCATCTTAAAATGGACAATTGGTATTGCAACCTATGCATTTTTTTTTTCAAACTTATTAAGCAGGAATGCTTCTTCACTGGGAATTTCTTAACATGCTATTTACATTCCTAATAATCAATTTAATGGTGTCTGGTTAATGCAAAGAGGCCCATGACATTGTATAATAACACATTTTAAGCAAAGTTTTAAAAGAAAACTTAAATTTAAATCCTTATGATTTCCTAATAAGTGTCTGTGTGAACAGTGCCTGTGATGTTACATCATTACAATTCAGCCCATGTTTTTGTGCAATAATACTCTAAAATTTCTAGTAATTTTTTGAGCAGATTCTCAATATTATCCTTTGTAGTGCACATTTAATGTTTATTTTCATTATTTAAATTGCTACCACTACATAACTATACACATGTAATCTAATAAATCATCATTTAATGTGTTTCCTTTATTGTCATATAATGGATGGAATTAGGTTTTGTCAAACTCTCCAAATCAAACATACTTGGTTACTACCATAATTTAGCATAAGAAAAACTAATTTAAATAGAAAAACCAATGATGCTTATGCTTAGTACAACACAACTCGAAGACTTGTACCTTCTCTGCGGTAAAGGACAAAATTTATTTCAATTATTTTGCGCTGCAATTCCAGCCCACCAATAAAATGAAGGCCAGATTGCAGAAATAACTTTGTTAAGCGAAATGGCAATTAATGAAACCGCTGTCTAATTATATGTGTAGGCCTAGTGCAATCACTTACAATAAATTACATTTATGACAAGCCAGATATAATAGCAGGCTTTATTAAATTTCCATTAATAGTAATACGTAGGCCTACAACATACGATATAAGTACTACAGAGTGCAGAACATAACATAATAAAAATAATTACTTAACCAGTAGAATTGTAAATTATTTCAAATTAAACACTTCAATATTTATATTAAAATAAACACAACATAATTAATTTATGTGTTGTGCACAGTAAATAAACATTAATTACCCTTAACTACATATTATAGGTTATGAAAAATATTTACTTAAGTATATTATAAAAGCCCGAAGGTGATAACTGAATAAAATAAATTGGTTTAATCAAATGCTATTAAAACCAAAATATTTAGGAACCTATAAGCCTATATTTGTGTGATTTTTAACTTAAGATAATAAATAACCCATACATTAGCATTCGTGTTCTACAGTCAACGACCATATATAGCTACAGTAAGTAGAAAACTTGTTAGATGCTTTCGCAATTTTATTAAATCGCGAATATCCTGTTAATGCATCACATAAATTAAAAAATCAGACTGAAAACAGCGCACATATAAATATGGCACGGGAATGTTAAGCATACCGACAAAAAAAGACATTCCTTAACCTACAGCTTTACACATTTCGAAGACGCATAAAAGAATGTTTCTATACCGGTACTTGCTTAAGTGCGAAAGTAAAAATAAAAAAAAAATAAACTAACATGAAATAAATAATGTTAAAACTTACAATTTATTCACCACATATAAAAATCCAAGTACCAAAATACTGCGCCAAAACAAGAAATAATACACAAAGACAAAGATTTCTAAACTTCAGTGCCAAGAAGCATGATGGGAAGTTTCAATATAATGTCTCAGATACATTTCAGAATCAACCACAATGTAATATTGCCAAATGAATCTTGCTGAAATGTATCTGAAACTTCATTTATAGACATGAGTACTATGTGTCCAATGAAATGTTAATGAAATATTCCAGAAACATGACAGATGAAATGTAATCTATTCGAAACATAGTAATGTTACTGCAATATCACAGACATGTTACTGAAACATTGTGTGCTGTATGGGATGCTTTTTTGAGAATCGAACTAATTCCGATTGCTGGCTGTGCGAATCAAAAACAGTCCGGTTGTTGGTTGTGGGAATCGAACAAAGTCTGGCTGTACGCACAAATTCAATGTCCGACTATATGCACCTACTGAGCTGATGCAGGTATAGGCAAGGATATCGCTCGGTGCGGTAAACGCAGGTAACTGAAGGCTCCTGGGTCTTGGGTGGACGAGGGGATAGGAGGGTCATAAAATTAGATGGGAAAACTAGAAAGGCGGTTGTGAAGGGGTGGGAGACAATTTCTTGGGGAAAAAATGGGTGGTGGTAGAGGGGTGGGTGTTTAGGGAAGGGGGATTCCGAGAAAAAAATTGTGGGTAAGGGGTGGATGGGGTAGGAGGTGCAGGGGTAAATTCCAAGAAAAAAAATAGTTTTTTAAGAAAGGGTTTGGTAGGTAGGAATGGGGAGGCTGGAAAGAGGAGGGGAACTTTAGTTCATATATACATTGGTATTAATGGTGGGGGCCATTCTGCCAGCAGCCACCATGGGGGAAGGATCGGTCATAATTTTTATTTTTGTCTTCACTGGGTTCGAACATAGGACTCCGAGCTGCATGATGTAAGTGCATTTTTAATAAAAATTTTATTGAAATTTGATTTAAAAATATTCAATTAAAAAAAAATGTGCCAATTTTTCTCGATAATAATTGCGGATTTTCAAGATGGCAGACATAAAGAAAATTGCAACAACGATGTCATAATTCAAAATGGTGGAAAGTTCTAGAAAATAAATTGGTGGAAAACCAAATGGCGGGTGTGAAATTCAAAATGATGGAATCCAAGATGGCGGATACAAGATGGCCACTGGGGTAAAGGTCAAAGGTCAAGGTCATCCATGTTTGCCACTATGAAATCAGCGCAGTCGGTCATTGACCCCATCCTCATTCCTCACCCAGAATCCTGCACTCGGACAAATACCTACTTTTATACAACATGTAGCAAAATTTGTTTTGTCTATCTTTCTCATCTAGTTCTATCTGGAAATAGCCACTTGCCAAGTCCAGCATGGTAAAATATTTTGAATCATGCAATGAATTTCCTGTACATTTGAAATCGGCAATCATCGCCGTAATTGATACAAAAACACATTGAAGGTGTCGTCTTTTTTACTTTGCTTAACTACCACTATTAGAAACTGCCGAAGTGATTTACTATGTGAAATTATGCCTTTTTCTAACATATCTTGTACGTGTTCTTAAATAACTGACTTTAAATTATGGGGAACTCTATGAGAATTATTCCTTAATGGTCTCGCCTCGCTTGTCTAAATTTCATGATTTAAGAAATTCGTGGAACCAAAATTGGCACTTCTATCACACTGTAATAATTACATGATTTGCTGTAATTGTGTACTTGTCAACAGTTTCTTTAAAACAGGACAAACGGTTTTTTAACATTGTCCCTATTGAGGCCCTTAGGTCGGGCCATTGACGGAGGTAAAGATTGTGAGTTATTTTCATAAATGAATAAAACCACTTTTTTCGGCCGTTTTATTTATCTTGGTTAAAGTTGTGGGGAACTTTGTATTTCTCTGTGACATCATAGGTAGCTTTCGAACATCCTTGATCGTGAACCCGAAAAACCTCTCCTCGAAAAGAAGAATGTGTTCCGCGATAACATTTTCCATCTCTGCAGAAAAGTTTGCCTGCCTACCGAAGGATTTCACTGTATTTGAGAACGTGTTTTTATTATCAGTATGTCTCTTTTTTGTTGCCTTTGGGACATTATATACACTCGTTGAGTCCATAATCACCGTTCTTGTATGCTGCAACGGCTATCTGCAAATTGTCCTCACTCCATTGACCGTAAGAGCCCTTTTTCGCCATCTTGGGAACCTAAACAGACACAACCCTAACAATAAACGTTTCAACACATACACGAATTTAGTCAGACTTGCCTAAAACGGACCCACTGTGAAACATAAACCTGTACAAAACGAAAAAAAAATATTACAGCCGAATTATATTGGCTGAAAATATTAGCTTATCTTAAATGTTACCATTCATGTTGCCAAAATTGGACCAGTCCAATTTAGGATTCACTGATCGGTCCAACTTTAACAATTGGTCGCAGTTAAGTGAAGAAATGGCGTTAAACGAATAAAGGAATTTCATGAATAATTATACACTATGCTATTTTAGCTAATGAAATACGCTTTCAAAATATATTACCGCAACTTTCCTACGTTCTCTTATTCACTATTGTAGCTTATGTTCCATAGTGCAATAATAACAACGCGAACTATGGAAACACTAATGCGACGATCCTACTGCTCCCAATGGCTGAACCTCACTGCTCGTTGTGTGGCGTGACCTGGACGCTATAGACTATCATTAGAGCCAACTCGATAGTTTCAAATGTTCCTACGTGGTGAGAAACAAGGGTGGTCAAATTTAGGCAACGGTCCAATTTTGGCAACTTTCCCCTATAGTAGTAGTCCATTGTAACTTGAACATCATCCAGATACTTTACAGACAGCCATTATTTATATGCATGACAGGCACCTCTGATCGATGAAACTGGTGGTAAATACTTTCAGAAGGAGCTTTTGTCCTGCTATGATTGCTGGAAACTGTCGCAAGAGATGATGTGCTAATTAACTAACAGTTTCCTCTCTGCAGCAACCTTGTTTCCCGGAAATGTATTTCCCCTACCGTCAATCACAATAATTGTCGTTTCACTCTGTCGCTCTAAAACATTCTATACTCTCTTTTCTGTGATAACGTGATTTTGCTATAAAATCCACGACGAAACACAGTCGCTTTGTTCAGTTGACAATGACATAATATTTAATTGTTTGAAGTTTCCTACTTGGCCTATTTGCCACCGTTGTACCTGTGCAGTCATCCTAAAAAAGCTTTGATGAATACAAGTTCTGTAAATTATAGTCTCAAATATTCTAATAATTGCAAACAAAATATTATTCCAAATTTATACAGCCTTACTATTTTTAGGCAATATTTGTTAATTCTACAGGTTATCACATTTTTGAGCAGGTTCGACACGTTTTGTTTTTCTTAAAACGTAGTAGCACTTATCAGAATTTCTTATTTTATTACTTTTGTTAACGATCCACTTTTCTGTAAGTTTTTGCCTTTTTCTTGGTGTATTTCAACCTTCCATTGTCTATTAGTTATCCCTCAACACAATCGAAAGACTATTCATAGTCACAGTAGACACTAACTGACCTTTAACACTGTGAAACACAAACTCTAACTGAAGGCAAGTTAAAGAATATAGAACTCTATGCCCCCGTCATGTTACAACCGGGATAGACCAACCCGACGCTGGGGAGACGGTGAATATAAGTCTTAAAGCTGGATGAGAGCACAAAATCCATATTCGACCGAGCTCCCACTACCAGCTCCTCACTTCGCCAACTTGTTTTCTTGGGTGCTTTGGTGTTCAAATGAAACTTCCACAAAACCAATGCCAAATATCGTTCAGAAAGTCGTATCATCATATTGTCCAAACATTAATTATTATAATGACAACTTTAAAAAATGCATTTTTTAATTCCCATTTCTCCTCCTAACTACAGAAATATGTACAGAATGACCCTGAATTCGACCGAAAAACTTCGGCTGCAGGTTTATCACAACAAAAATTTTTCGCTGAAATTTCGTTGAAATAATTTTGCGACAGTGACATTATTGCCGGTGGTTATAGAACTTGATTCAATTAAACATAATCCAGACATTCCGTGTTCAATCTTGACTACTTTATCTATTATTTACAATATAGTTATTGTTCTGCTCGAAGTTCTAAGATGTACACTATCCTTTGGAAGCACTTTAGACCGCAAGTCTGATGTGGTAATGAAGAACCTGAAGCCGGAGTTTGTTGGTCGAATTCAGACTCAAATGAAATATGAAAGTAGTTTGGTAAGTAGGGGATAACATATTCGGGAAATAGACTAGAAGGTTTGCAATTGATAGAGGGAGAGGATTAATATTGTTGAAATGAAGGTAGTAAAAAGGGAAATAGTTAAAGAAAGAACGTGATGCGTTTCTTCAGCATCGGTGACGAGTGAAGACACAAGTGCGTCAAAGAAGGAATTGAAAGTCGATTGAATGGCAGGAAACGATAGACCAACTTAGAATTATCCTGCCACGACAAAATATCGTTGGGTAAATGTTACAAAAATTTTTGACCAAAAGACACCGGCACAAGTATTTTAATTTCAACAATGACACAACATTTTGGTTGCCAAATTTATTGAATGCCCGAAATCTCCTAAAGAAAATATGTTTTGAACGGAGCGCGTTCGCTTCGCCTTGGCTACAAAAAAAAACGCAGTATTTTGGAAAGTGGACAGTAGTCGCATGGGAGCCGGTGGCAGTCGTGGAGTCGTGGACACGGGTGTGCATGGGCCGTGTTCGCAGACCGCCGAGCAGGTGACCGGCTTCTGCCGCTCGCCCGTCGAGACCCGCAAGTCCAGCCCCACGGGCAGCGTGACCAGCAGCCATTCGCAGGCGCTGCTGACCCCCAGCCGCCAGCTCACCGACGGCGAGAAGCTGCAGAAGGTCATCCTCGAGCTGGTCGACACGGAGAGGACCTACGTCAAGGTGGGCACTCGACTCTGCGCCGCACATTCTCTCTGCAAACGGTACAACTACAGATAGATATTTGCAAGCTTGTACATTTACACGAAAACAACTGTGCCACTACAAAAATGTATTCGCATTTATACTGGGTCAGTATTCTTATCAGGTTATACTGGGTTCGGATTCTTATCAGGGAATTTATGCTTTGTGTTGATCCAGTATCTCTAATTGTTAAATTTATTTGCAAACCCTTCCCTAAATAGCTTTCCAGTATTAACTGCGCCCATTAATTTGCATCATTAAAACAAAATAAATTCCAATTATTTAATATTCTATTATATTTTTAATGGTTTAAAAAAAGTACACTTCAATACAAACATCATTTAAATTTAAAATTATGTGCCAATTTTTGTAAGAAATACTCAGTATTATCAGGAAAACGTATTTTACGCATGAAAAAATAAACATAGCCATGTGTTGTACAAAATTAAAATATCTTTCTTGTGGTATTACAAACTATTTCTTGGCAACATTTTTTCCAAAGGATTTTTTTTGTAAATGTACAGAATATTTTTTCCTGTGTTCTTACATCGATTAAGTGGCAGCTATATCTCCACAGATGTAGATGTATTTTTACTCTTGTGCTCAAGTATGAACGCAATCAATAGTGTAAAATTTAAACTGGTAAATATTTATTCACTGTTGGTGCATGTGTAAATTTATCACAAAAGTTAGTTAATATTACGGTATGATTGGGTAAATGCACAAATACATTGAACATGTATTTTTGTACTTCTTCCATAAATATTTTTATGTTTGTAGCTTTTTGCTTTTGACCATCGAAGAATATTATGGAGCAATATTTATTTTTATCACCCTATATTCATCAATTAAACACATATTATAATCTGAGTGAAGTGGTGGAGTGCTAAACACTTGACCTAATGGTAAACAGTCTAGCGTCTTAACCTCTTGAACTTCTTGCACACTAATAAATCGTGAAGTAATAAAAATACCACTTTTGTATTTGATCGTATAATAATAAGGTATTTTGTCAGCATGAATTGTAAAATACTTTTTTTTTTTTGCATTTTATTAATGGTTGTAAATTTTCTCTGACAAATATTTACAAAACTTTTGATGATAGAGTTTATAGATGAAAAAATGAATTTGATTTATTTGACGCGTGTTGTATATGTAATTTCACATAAACCTACATCCAATCGTTTAATTCAAAAAATAAAAGAAGTGTATTCGCATATTTTTACCAAAACCTGTAGCACAATTTGTATTTCTAGACATAATTTTGTCAAATTACACAAGCTATAAAAGTTTTTTAAATTCACAAACAAAAATGTAAAGTTTTTAAGCTTCTATTATGTATTTACGAATACTTTACATTACTGTATAATCAGATGAAAATGCTCCAAATCATTACAAATTTTCAGAGAATTCGTTGAAATTGTTCCAATTTATTTCGTGAATTCCTACCGTTTGTTTCTGCGGCGGAATACCACTGTTCTATCATTGGTTTCCCTTTAATTTTCCAGTGAATTCCTTTCTTTAATCTAAGGTCCACGGTGAGATTTATTGATTTACCAGCTAGTAACCACCCGCTGGCAGAACTTTCAGCGAATAACATTTCGTTGATTCATTTGAGACGGTCACACACCAGTAATGTTGTGGGTGGAATCGGTCACGGCTACAGGATACGGAAATTTCACGGATGCACTTGGTCGCAAGCTAGAATAAAAATCTTAGGGATTTGAATTTTACCTGACCCAAAACGAATTCGAAAAATATCCGGGTCTCTAGCCATGGCTTAGAGAAAAGGACCATCCAAGCATTTGCCTGCGGGCTGGTTACAGTACGCGGTATTCTCCACGCTCTACCAAAACACGTACCACACTTGGTGATACGAGCCAACATGCGATGTGTGTTTCGCTATGATCCGCGAGACGTGTGAGCCACGGAATTAATCAGGGACATCAAATATATTGTTAACGTATGCATTAAATAAACTGTTGTTTCAGTAAAATATGAAACCTTTGTTTCACAGATAAATTAAATACAGGGTGTATCAAAATTCATGTTACAACGCTTGAGGGTAGAAAGCTATTATTATTTGCAACCATTTTTGCCGATAAACATGTTGCCGTAAACGCGTAGTTAAGCCCCTGTAGCCCCAGAAAGAGTCAGCGTAGGCAACCCGTTGTAAAGTGTTATGTTGTGGATGTGCGGGCGTTCGAGTAGAGAAATAACCTTTTTAATCGTGGCACAGATTTTAATTTCACTCTGAAATCAATCACAGCTTCGGCTTTGTTTCACAACATTGAAATTGTTTCATACGTTTTAACAACGTGACAGCTTAAAGCAACGGCTCAAAAACACGCCCACCTTGAGCGACACAGAGGTGGCAACGGCGAATCATGTTTTCACGGATACGCTGGAGCATGTGTGGAGTCGACCTTATGATTTCGAACGCTTCAATGATTCGCTGTGTAAGCTCTTCTACCGTTTCTACTGGCGTAGCGTAGATAATCCCTTTTACGTAACCCCATAGAAAGAAATCTAACGGGGTTAGGTCCAGTGACCTTGGCGGCCATGCGACAGGGCCCGCTCGTCCAATCCATCGGTTTGGAAATGTTTGGTTTAAATACTCTCGCACTTGCAGGGAAAAATGAGGTGGTGCCCCGTCATGTTGTTACCACATCACACGTCGGACATGCAATGGAACCTCTTCAAGAAGACCTGGTAGTTCGTTCTGAAGGAAGTGGAGGTATCCGGCGCCGGTAAGTCGTGGCGGAAGAAAAAGAGGCCCGATGAGTACGCCGTCAACAATACCGGCCCACGCATTAACTGAAAAACGTTCCTGGCGAGCTGTAACACATATTGCATGCGGATTGACATCATTCCAAACATGACTGTTGTGCGAATTGAGAATAGCGTCTTGAGTGAACTTGGCTTCATCGCTGAATAAAACCTCTAACTCCGGGTTCCTCAATACTCTTCGAATGTACCAACGAGAAAAGGTCATGCGAAGAGGATAGTCCGCCGGACCCATGTGTTGCACTTTTTGAAGGTGGTACGGGTACAAGAGTTGCTCATGAAGAACTCGCCAAACAGCCATTTTGTCAGCGTCCATATCGGAACCTTCTGCCCTTGAGCTTGTATCCGGACTCTCCTCAAATCTCTGAAGTACATCTTCTTCAAAACTGGTAGTACGAACCCTGAGTGGAGCACCAGCATTTGGTCTTGTGACGGCACATGTACCAGTATCACGCATTCGCTGAGTAAGTCTTGCAAACATGGTGTGAGCTGGGATCCTACGATCCGGATATCGTTCGTCGTACAGACGACGGGTGGCTCGTCCACTTTGTCTAGCTTCCCCGTAAACAAGCAGCATGTCCGTGTACTCACTAAACGTGTACTTCATTGAGCTCCACTAAAACGTCGCCCTTTTCAGAACCACAGCGAAAGAAATGACACCACGAGTTTGCTTGTACGACAGAACAGTCAACGACAGACCACCAGTGATATCAAAACACACTGCGACACTGCGATGTCACGCTGCGCAGTGCTATGGCACGGCACGAACGGAAGTAAAGTGGTGAGGGCGCCACCAATGGAAGTAAAAAGGGGCGGGGGTCAGCATTCGACATCGTACAGTCCTCTCGAGTGCTGCCCGGCGTCGTAAACACGTAATTCACCACAGCATCGTCTGTCTCACACAAAGCCCAACGGGTTGCCTACGCTGACTCTTTCTGGAGCTACAGGGGCTTAACTACGCGTTTCCGGCAACATGTTTAGTGGCAAAAATGGTTCAAAATAATAAGAGCTTTCTACCCTCAAGCTTTGTAACATGAATTTTGATACACTCTGTATACTTGTTATTTTTATTCATATTTCGGGCATTTTAACTATCGGTGATTTATTTGATTATTATTTCATTTAAAAAAGGAGTAAAAGAAATTTGTATAGTCAATATTGCAATACATGTGTATTGCCATACTAAATATAAAACCATGATAAAAATACTGCAGTAACATTTCAAAACCTTAAATATTGTTTACGTTAACTTAATCGTAAATAGGTTTGGCTCCTTAACAGTCCCAGCTGTAATAAAAAAATTACACTAAAATGACAAATTATTTAATACTTAATATAGTTAAATCACATCGCTCACCTCTTATTCGTTTCACACCACCAACTGATAGATACACACGTGGCATATAACGAAGCACCGGTACAATAAATACCATTTGAAATGTGTGTTCATACTCAAAGGTTATGGTATATATTGTCAGAACGTCATAAATGGTAGAGTTTTATTAAAAATGTTGTGTTTGTAATCACGCAGTTTTTCCTGCGGGAATCTCCACGACCTTCGATGTTTACCGCGTCTTGTATCGCAAAATGATCGATTTAGATAGATTCTGCCATATCCACCTCAGTTGGTTAGGTTAACCTCTTGGGGGAGGGGGGAGGGGAAACAGGGAAGCTCCAGGACCTTACTTGATTATTTTATAATTTTTCAACGCGACGATAGAGCCGATGATGCCGAAACATGCTGGAAGCCGAAAGATAAAAAAAATAACATTCCTTAATTAGTAGGCTGCATCCTGATGCCAATAGCGGAGGAGAAATGACTCACTCCCGTCCCGTACTTAGTGGACTACATCAAGCATGGCCCAGCTCCCATAACTGTTAAAAATACCTAATGTTATCTACAGTGAAAGGAAAATTTTTATTCTCCTATTAAAATACAACATTTAAAATAAGAAATGGCATGCACTTATGTTATTAATAGTCAGAAAATTTTTTTACACTTACATTAATAATTTTAATAAAAATATGGGGTACACAATAAACTCTGTCAAAGTCTGATCAAGGAAGTCACTAATTCTACATAAATAATTTACATGAAAAATGACATACAAATTAAAGTCGAACACAATGAGTTAAGCATCAGAAACACCACGAATTCCACATAATTAAATTACATAAAACTTGGAGTACAGTAAATTATACTCGAAAACTAGGCCACAGATGTTACAAATTTAACAATAATTTAAATGAAAGCCTGTAGTCTGCCACTGTCTGATCACATGTATTGCAAATTCCACTTACTGTAATTATATTACTTAAAAAATATGAGGTAAAAATTATACTGGGATACAGATAACAGATGTTGAAAATTTAACATTAAAAATTTACATAGGACCTACATTAAAGTACACAGTATCTACAAGTAACAGCACTCTTATCACAGCCTGAACACAGAGTTACAAATTCAAAATTATTTTAATGGGGCTTTGCGAGCTTTGCTATTAGCAAATATCTCAATGACCTGATTAAAGTCAAATTTTTTCGCAAGTCTGCCTTCCACTGCTAATGTTCCTAGGTTGGTCAGATGGTCCTGGCACTTTGTAGATCGCAGTACATTCTTGATCCTAGACAGAGTACTGAAAGATCATTCACCTTGTGCTACATTCACTGGAAATGTGCAAAATAATCGCAGAGCAACAATAATGTTAGGAAATAAACTGTCCAGTTTCATTTCATGCATTTCATTGAGCAAATCAATAGGTGGAATAATTTTTGTCCTAGATTGGTAAGATGAATTGCTTTGAGATGTAACAGTTACTCACCTATTTCCTCACTTATGTCCACATTAAATTTCTCATAAATTTGCCTTCCACATTCACGAACTTGATCCTGTTCTATCTCAGGATATTTACACAAAATGCTGAAAATGTTACACAAGTCTTTAGCTGCTTCAAAACGCTTTGTCAAATTTCCAATAACATCATCCAACAGTACATTAAATACTTGCCTGTGAAAATGTTCTTCTGGGTTTGCTTGTTCGAAAGCATCTGCAGAAAGACTCTCATCTGCAAACTATTTCCTGCGCCGTTTTCTTTTTGATTGCTCCTTTGATAACTCTGGTAATATATTTAGACATCCTGCACCACATTTACATTCAGCCCAAATCGAATCCCAGCTATTTCTTATGGCCGTAATGTTTTCAATCAAATGCTGTATATTTTCTACTTCTACATCCAGTGTAACATTTCTTGCTTGCAAAACCAAACTGGTGTAATTTATAGAAGTCAGGACTTTAAACCAAATTGAACCCATTAAAATGCACTCAAAATTTTCCAGGTAGCTCTGGATACCATTTAAATCAGCTCGAACTTCCAAAGTAAGGTTCAAGTCAAGAGCTTGATCAATTGCCTTCTTGATTCCTGGTAAGTGTGATGCAAAAGGCTTAACACATTCAACTTTTGCAGACCAGCCAGTAGTAGACATGCTATGCAGAGAGCAGCCAGTATTTTCCTTCAGTATTTGCCATCTCTGAGGGCTTGCAGAAAAAACAGTGAACAACTTCTGTAACACCCCGAAAAATTTTATAACTTCAGCACAACTCTCGCCTGCATGAACTCCACATAAATTCAATCTATGGCATGCACAAGGTGAGAAGATGGCAAGTGTATTTACTTCTTAATTTGAGCTTGAGCACCCTTGTACATGCCACTCATGTTGCTGCCATTATCGTATCCTTGACCACGACAATCACCAATGGGTATACGATGATGAGCTAATGTCTGAATTATTAGATCCTCAATGGAGGCTCCAGTCTTTTGGTTGCAATTGACGAAAGCTGAAAATCTCTCGAAGATGACATACTTGTTATTCTCATCACATAAGTAGACATAACGTATTATGAAGACTGTTTGTTCTATATGAGCTGAATCAGGTGTTGCATCAACTATGATAGAATAGTACTTCGCAGTTTCTCTCTGTTTTAAAATACAGCCTATAACATGGTTAGCGCAGCACTCAATGAATTCATTTTGAATTTCTACTGACAAATAATGCACCTGAAGTTGTCTATGTTCCATTTGAGATTCCTTTACTTTTTTTAAGTGTTCTGTAAATAATGGATCATAGTGGCTTATCAACTCTAATATTCCCAAAATTGAATCTATCAAGATGTGGCCATCTGCAAAATCTTCCTGCGGTGCTGCTCTATGCATCAAATCAAGAGAACTGCAGGGTACTTCTTTCTCCAAGTTACCAACATTTGTGTTAGCACTTGTTACAAGGTCGTCACGTGAACTCTCTGTGACACTGCTAAGAACATTTTCAGTTTTATCAGAGCGTACAGTGGAGATACCGCTGCATGTCATGACATTGTCATCTACCCATGAGTAATATTATCAGTTTTATTGCTTATATCATTAACTTTTTCCATGTCTGATCTGTTGTCCTCCGATTTAGCTGTAACTACAAAGCCTGTAATATATCTCTGGCCACGACTAAAAATCTTGTCCCGAGCAGCCTTTTCTTTTCTGTGCCCCAGATTTATAATAGTATTCCATGATAGTTATCACTTAAAAAATAATCATACCTAAAAAGAAATACCAGTTAACTTAATGCTAATACAATTATCAGTTTTAACAGATTTTACTAAGTTGGTTATAGTAAAGGGTTAATTTTTTTAGCATATATTTAAAACTTATATATTTATAGGATTGTGCGATTGTAACACTACCCCCACGAAACGAAAGCGAAAGAAAATTTGTGAAGTTTCGCGAAAGTGAAACGAAAACGAAAGTTCTTGTTAGATGAATCCAGCTTTTATTTATTGACAGTACCTAAATTATAAAAATTTTAATACGCAGATAAAAAGGGCGTAAAATATAAATAAAGTTGACCACTCTGTGCATTTCAAAATTGTACATTCAGAAGTAAATATGTACTCTGCTATTTGATTGCACAAATTAATCAGGGTTTTTTTTCAAATGTTACATGATTTGTTACAATTCCACAACGTAAGTGCAATACTATTTTTGTCAGCGTCTGACTGAATAGTACCTGGCTATTCACATTGTTGGCCATGTTTGTTTACACTTTATTGCGATTTCATTGAAGAGCAAAAATAAACACGCACACTATTTAAATAGCATGTAAATAAATCTTAATGCAAATCTTTTCAAATCGGTAGTATATTGTTTGCATAACTTGCATATGTGAATGTGGTTAAAATACATTGAATTTTTTTTTTAATCAAAACGAAACGAACTTTGGTAAGCCATCAAACATTTGTTTAGATTGAAATATTTCGCTTATTTACGAATTTTTATAACTGAAATTCTAATTGAAATCTAAATTAAAGTGGCAAAATTTCGATTTCGAAGTAACTTACCAAACATTCGCACAATCCTAAATTAATTTAATATATAGGTAATAAAGAAGTTATGATTTTTTGTTTCCTCCTGCCCTTGTTTTTTTCCCACCCCTTGCAGTTATGGTTGGTCGTATAAAAAATTAATTTAGGAAAAGTTTTTGGTAATTGTACTAAGAGTTAAAACACGTTCAGAAGGATGCGAAATTCATCATATTTATATATTTATATAGTTTTAACTGTTTTTCGAAAAACCTACCCTATCTCTACCCCTTTGTGCGGATTTTTCCCATTAACGAACTCGACCGAAATTCTCTATTACTTGATTATTATGTTTTTATATAAGTTTGGAAGTGATTTGTTTAAAATTTCAGCACCTAAACAACCTACTGGAAAACTACCTGGAGCCGTTGAAGAAGGAAACATTCTTGTCGAACGCGGAGATCAACGCGTTGTTCGGCAACATCCGGGAGATAGTGGCCTTCCAGCGCCAGTTCCTGCAGAACCTGGACGAGGCGCTGGAGCTGGAGCCGGACTTCCACAAGTTCGAGCACCCCAGCCAGTTCAAGGTGAGTGTCTCCGCGACCGCCGGCGACCCCAGACCTCGCATCTGGACCGGCGGTTCGCCTGTTCCGCGCCGCGAGGTCGAGGCACTCCCCATAGAGCAGTGTCTTTCATGGCGCCAACCGTCTCGGAGGAATTCTAGAAAAATTACGGGTCGAGCGCAAGCTCACTTTTACCCGCAATGTTTCATTTCATTTTTTTTTGTTAACTATTTGTCGATACATAAGACAAAATACTTTTTAAAATAATAGTTTTTTGAATTTAATTAATAGCTTATGAAAATGGCTCCGGCACCTGCGATCTATGTGGGTTGCTTGGTGCTGGCCGCCATATTATACTCGTGACGTTTACGCTACAATTTTGATTAACTCGCCATTAAAAGTTGCCCATTTTCCCTCGAAAATTATTTAATGTTCCTCAAAATTCTTCGATAATTTTCAATTTTAGAGGGAAAAATTTCAAGTTTAGTTTGAAAATTTTCCACCAAAAATATCTCAAAAAGAAATTTTCTTTGCAGTGACTTAGTTTTCCCAAAGTGACTTAGTATTCTACCAAGTTCAAGTGGTTCGCTGACATTTTATTTACCATCTTTAACAGAAAAAATAATAAAATGTAAAAGTTGTTAAATTATTTTAAATCTTTTAGTAATTTTTAAATGAAAGAAATGTGCTTATCTTCGAGTTCCGGAGTCATAGAATACAACCTGACAAAGGAAGCCAGGATATTTATTTACAATTTTATAAAAAAATATGAAACAATTTTTGAACTAAAATATTATTTGTTATTTAATTCCGTCACTGACGGAAGGTGGGGTAGCCGCTGTCAGAGGGTAGTCCCGGACACGTTGTCAGCGCTGTCCACCTGTGGTCTAAAATCCCTCTGTATATGGCGCGGTGGTTTGCTAGAGCTGAGTGTATTCGTTGTAGCTTGTTGATGTTGTGCGTTGGTTTGTATAAATTACAAGAATTTCTAGGACGTAGTTGTAGTTAATATCTTTAAGCATATCACAGAAATTTTTGGTAAGTATAATTTAACTCTATGTAGGCGATTTTGTGTTTAAAGTGATTTTTTGAATGTATCGTGGAAGGATGCGCATATTGCCCATCATTGTTCTGTAATATTTATTTGATCGGGTTGGCACGAACACTTACATAAAGGGAAGCCATGGACACATTACCTCACTTGCAAAAATAATGAAATTACGTATATTAAACTGGTGCTATTTATCAATTAACCTAGAGTTAAACCAGGGCTTTTTAATAAATGGAAACACTGGTAATTAAATACAATTACTTAACTCCTAGAGTGTATGTTACGGACAAAACGTGGGTTTCAAATGTCCATCAAAACCAAAAAATTCATATCCGTTAAAGGCAAGACACAAATTTGGAAAAATAACTGAAATCAGCTGAAAGAGGCCTGAAATATCACAGCAGTAGTATAGGTCTACAAATGGGGCTCCGGGGACTGGCGCTGGCGCGTGGAGCCGGGATCTAAACCGCCATCTGGGATTGTGACGTCACGGCGGCCATCTTATATGACCTTGACCTTGAACTTTGACCTTGACGTTTGACCTTCAAAAATGGCCAAAATTTAGTTAAAAATCGCCAAAATTAGCCAAAAATTCAATTTTATTGGAAAAAATTCCGCCAAAAATTCTCAAAAAATTCCACAATTAAAAAATTAGGATAACGAAAACCTCAAATAAAATTATGCCTTAGACATAACCCAAATTCCTAAAAATGGTTTAGGCATCCATGTCTAATGCCTCCGATAAGCCATTTCTCGTACATTCCGACATTTTGAATTACTACGTCACCGATACAATTTTCGTTACGGCCGCCATCTTGAAAATCCGTAGTTTTTATGTTAGAAAATCGTGAAAAATTTTAAAAATCATAAAAAAATTAATCAATCAAAATGAATAATAAAAATTAAATTAAAAAATCTAAAAAAATAAATGCACACTTACGCCATGGAGCTTGGACTCCTTGGTTCAAACCCGACGAGGTCAAAAATAAAAAAAATGATGTCAGGTTCTTCCTCCACGGAAGCCGCTGGCAGACTGACCTCCCACCACTTATGTCAAAGTATATATATTGTCAGCGAGTATAACGTCATGTCCGCCATCTTGTAAATATTTATTTATTATCCAATTTTTTGAAATAAGTTTTACAATTTATAAAATAAGTAAATAATTTTTTAATAGAAAATCTTTAAAAAAAACGTTGCATGTTTCCTTATGACCGACATCTAAAAAATCCGTAATTTAAATGCTAGAAATACCGAAAAAATTCCAAAAATTATTATAAAAACTGCCTATTCAAATGTTTAGTTATTTAAACGATTTTGGTCCTCGGTTCGACTTAAAGCGAGAGTAAACCAGTAATTTACTAACGTATTAAAAAAATTCTCAATAAAAAGTAATAAAAGGTCTAACGGCACACTTGACATTTAAATAATGTCACCACTGTATCAATTATCTTTACGGAATACATCTTGGAAAATCTTTATTTATTATCCGTTTTTAATGAAAAAAAGTTCAAAATACATCAAAAAATAACTTATTAGAATACTGATTGTTAGATCGATTCCCATTCGTAGTTTTAAACCGGTAAGAGCAAAAAAAAAAAAGACAGATCCTACCTCCACAGAAGCCACCTAGACAAACCTCTCACCACCAATAACAAGGTATATATCGTCAGCTGGTATGACGTCACGTCCACCATCTTGTTTTCGTCTGCTAGAGCGTGCTGAAGTCATGTTAGTATGATTTTCTGTTCACCATAACTTTGATATCGACTGTTGGCATAGAACTTTGACCTTGACCTTGAACTTTGTCCTTGACCTTGTTATTTGACCTTGACCTTTAAATTTGACCTTGACCTTTAAAATTGACCTTGATCTTGAAAATTGACTTTGACCTTGAAATTTGACTTGGACCTTGACGACCATCATGGATCCGACATTTAGTGTTCAGAACACACTACCAGGAGCCACCACATACTAGAGGACATTGCCACCATTTTGTTTTCGTCTGCTGGAGGACACCATCTTGTGTGTGTACTCGTCCTATAGAGTACATTACCATCATGCTAGTTTTAGTCTAACATGCTAGAGTGCAGTAATAATTTATTATTAATGTGACACCCACCATTTTGACATTTGGGCACCATCTTGGAAATGTGTAATTATTTAGCTATAAATTTGGGAAAAATTCCAAATTTAACCAAAAAAAACAGTCAATTAACAAATTGATTCGATCAGTTCCTGTCCTTGGTTCGATACTTGATCGATGCAATAATTATTAATTTTATGTATAAAATAATAATTTCAATAAATCATGTTCGAAATTCTTAAAGAGACTTTAAATCCTCCACTACCATCATCTTATAAGCCATCAAAACCACCATCTTGGAAATAGGTAATAATTAACCTAGAAATACAGGAAAAAGTTCAAAATTCATTAAATAAATTTGAAATAAATATACTAATTAATCTGATCGACTTAGGTCCTTGGAGCGATCCTGGACAATATAAAATAAATTTAATATAACATTATTTTAACATAATAGTTACAGGTTTGTGAAATAAAACACCACAAGTTCTTTCACAAAATACATTTTATTACATATCTTATATTCTACTACAGAAACATTTGCGAAAGTTAACAATTTCATAAACATTTAGTTCCGCATCGGTGTAAAATGACTAATTCTAAGCTCCAATCGGTTTATACTAGACAGAGACCAGCCAGAACCTTCACTGACATAGTCCTCCTCTTCTTGACAGAGTTTCTGGACACCGTGTTTAACAGTTTGCTTCACATCGTTATAACTGTAAATTACTGCAGCCAATGTCTTGACTGCATACTTCTTCACTTTGTCATCGAACGGATACGGCTTACCACATATACAGTCCAAACACAAGTTATATTTTAATGGACCGTTTGTTGCTACGCCATCAGTAAGCTGATTGATTATGTCCTATCTGATATTATCAAGAAAGTTACAAATGTCTTTCGACTCTACGTATTTAGATAATAGTATTATTTCAATGTTCCACGAAATTCAAACTGTGCCAAGTAGAACCCATTATCATTCACTTGTAATGCACCGAACATAGTCATGTTCAGACGCCAAAGCAATCGGTTGCTGCACATCGGTTTTCTTGCTTGTATGCTTACGAGTCTCCAATCTA
This sequence comes from Bacillus rossius redtenbacheri, assembly GCF_032445375.1. Taxonomy (NCBI): domain Eukaryota; kingdom Metazoa; phylum Arthropoda; class Insecta; order Phasmatodea; family Bacillidae; genus Bacillus; species Bacillus rossius. The sequence continues at coordinate 89,896,544 of NC_086331.1, read as the reverse complement.
AAGCTACGAGTCGAAATTTCTGTAGGTAGTTCGGCAGTAGGCCCACGGACTTCACCTTTACATTTTTTCGCATGATGTCGCAAACTATCAATTCGAGTAAACCATTTAAGGCACTCATCACAGCGAAACTTCATGCGAGAAGGATTCTTCTTGCATTTGCTCCGCTAATGTCTTCGTGCATCATGGGAAAATGCGTACGACGTATCACACAGTAGCTGCTAGGATACCGTGGTGATTAAGACGCGCCTTTCAGACCTAATCCTTAAATATTACATTTTTTTTAAATTATTTTAGTATCCTTAAAAACTGAGGTCCTGGGTACAAATCTATCCCAGACTATAAAAATAATATTTACACAAAAATTTACAAACATTATTTAGCCACAAAAATTTTAATTTTCGTACAACGTTTATGTTTGTAGTGGCTTGGGCTGAATAATACTCATTTCTAGTAAGTTCACCAAAAACTACATTCAGCTAGATACTTTTCCGGTGTACTCTTCGTCTTCCAGCATAGTTTATCGATGCTGTGCTTGACAGACCGCTATGCTTTGTCAGAATTGTAGAATGGTAGTATTCGTCGTCTTGAAAGCACATTCTTCACTTTGTCCTCGAGCGGCTTCAGTTTACCGCGTAAAGAATGTCTCAGAACTCAACGTCAAGCCAAGAACAGTATACTATAGGCCAATTGATGACGGTTAGGAATCGTAAAACCAAAAAATTTCTAATTTTTAAGTTTTCAAGTGAAAGGCTATGTTTCAAAACCTTTAAAATCTTCACCACGCACCAAATTATTATATACTGCGACTGCAAATTCACATTAATTCTAATTTTTTGTTTCCAATCCTAGATAACCTTAAAAACATAAAATTTACAATATAATCATCCTGTTGTGCTATTGTAAAAACATATTCTTTGCGGTATAAATTTTATTCGAGTAAGGATGTTTATTCACACTGTATAAATAGTATTTTTCTAAGTTGGCAATTTTTGTATAGATGGTTCATTTAAACAAGATTTCAAAATAGTACAACATTGATCGCTTTATATAAAAATAATACTACCTGTTTTTTTCGAGTCACTTTAGGTATTTTTTAATTTATTTTGATGGGAAATTTAGTTTCGAAAGGTGATTATTTCCCTTGAAGAAGAGATGTTTAAAAGACTTTCGAGGATTTTCTGTCGATTTGAGAAATAATGGGAAATTTTGGTGGTCAAGTTCATAAAAATGGCAGACGTGACGACACATATCCAAATTAGCTGTCGACACCAGGCAACTCGCCCAGTACCCAGGCGCTGAAACCCTTTTATATACTATTTTAACTGTACGCATGGCCTGTATGTGGAAACACAGAAACTGTACTATAGAGAGAAACCACGCCCAAATTAGTCCAACAAAACTAGTTCATTATGAATATTTTTCTTTATTTTTACATCAGAAATTAGCGTGAAGCAAATATTTGGGGAAAATATATTCAACAAATGAATCATGTGTACATTTTGACCTTAAATAAAACTTAGGACAGGAAAAAAAAATTGCCCATACCTAAATAATTTGACAGACCTAGATTTAAAATTTCTTTCCGAGTAAATAATCTTCAACTTTGCTCAAATTTTCATAATTTTTATTAAATAAAAGGCACCAGGTGGGAGATTGAAGATTGTTACCGCTATCTTTAATAGTGAAGTGACAGTGGCCATAGTGAATGACCTTGACCTTTGACCTTGACCTTCAAAATTAGTCATAATTTGCCCCAATTATTTAACCAAAATTCGCCAAAATTTTCAATTAAAAAAAATTCTACCAAAAAATCTCACAAAATTTGAGAAACAAAAATTTACCCATTTCGAGAGGAAAATTCCCGTTTAAAAGGAAAATTTCTCGCTTCAGTCCTCAAAAATGCCAACACCATAAAAATTCCTAAAAATGGCTTAAAATTCCTAAGCGCTAGCTGCTCTAAGCCGCACCTTGACCATGAGAAAGCCACGACCGTCATCTGGATCCACCATTTTGTTTTCTCGAACTTCCCACCATTTTGAATTATGACGTCACTATTGCAGTTTTCATTACGGCCGCCATCTTGAAAATCCATAATTTTTATGCTAGTAATTCGGATTTATTTAAATTGATAAAAAATTTAATTAATCTAATTTCAATTAAATATTATTTTTAAAGCGCACTTGCGTCAGGAAGCTCGGAGTCCTCGGTTCGAACCCAGTGAGGGCAAAAATAAAAAATGGCGACCGATCCTTCCTCCACGGAAGCCGCCGGCCGACTGACCTCCTACCACTTATGCCAGTGCATATATATCGACAGCAAGTATGATGTCATGTCCACAGTTTTTATTGTCTGCTGGAGGCTGCCATATTGTTTTCGTCTGCTAGAGAGCACTGCCGCCATTTTGGCCTTTTACCCGTTAAAGTGCAGTAATAATTTATTATTAGTGTGGTGCCCTGCCATCTTGAAATTTGGATGCCATTTTGGAAATTCTTTATTACATAGTTAGAAATTCCAGAAAAATTCTAAAATTCATTAAATAAATCTGAAATTAATCTACTGATTGATCCGAACGATTCCTGTACTTGGTTTGATCCCTAGGTCATGCAAAAAATTAATTTTATGTAAAAAATTAACAATTTCAATAAATCATGTTCAAAATCCTGAAAGGGGCTTAAGTTACTCATATATAATCCTCCAATAAACCGTAATTACCACTATATTGGAAATTTGTATTTATTGACCTAGAAATTCGAGGAAAATTCCAAACATCATTAAATAAATATGAATTTGATATACCGATTGATTCGATCGACTCCTGTCCTCGGTTCGATACATGATCGAAACCAAAATAGTAATTTAATTAAATATTACATCAATGTAGCTTAAAAGTGACGGGTTCGAAAAACTTTTTTTTTACAAATACAAATTATTACATAATTTATATTCTACTACAAAAGCACTTGCTAAAGTTAGCAACCTTTATAAACATTTAATTCTGCATCGGCTTGCACTGACTAATTCTTTGCTCCAATCGATTTACTGAAGACAGAGACCAGCCAGACCCTTTTCCTACATAGTCGTTTTATTCCCGACAGAGTTTCTCGATACTGTGTTTAACAGACTGCTTTGCATTGTTGGAATTGTAAATGGGAGTATTCACTGTCTTGAAAGCGTACTTCTTCTCTTGGTCCTCGAACGTATACGCCTTACCATAGATACAGTCCAGCCACAAGTTATATTTTAAATGTCCGTTCGTTGCTACTTCATCAGTAATCTGATTGATAATGTTCTGCCTGATATTGTCAAGAAAAGTACAAATGTATTTCGACTTACTAAACGTATTTAGAAAATAGTAGTCTTTCAACGTTCCTCGAAACGCAGATTGCGCCAAGTGGAATCCATTATAATTTTCCTGTAATGCACCGAGCACAGTCTTCGGCTTAGTTTCATATCCAGGAGTCATCGCAATCGGTTGCCGTCCATCTACTCGTGTGCTTGCACGCATACGAGTCTCCAACCGAAACCGAGGAGTTGAAATGTCGGCAGGTAGTTCCACAGTAGATAAACAGAATTCACCTTTTCAATTTTTCGCATGTCGTCTCAAACTATTAATGCGTGTGAACCAAACATGGCACTTATCGCAGCGAAACTTCATACGAGATGGATTTTTCATACTTTAACTCCGTTCATGTCTTCATGCATTTTAAGCAAATGCAAAGCCATATAGCAGTAGCTAAAAATATAACGCGGTAATGAAGACGAACTTTTCAGACCCTAACCAGATTGCTGCAGTTGCACCAATTCCTGGTATACTCTTATGTACATCAATGCATCGTTTTTGCAGCGAAACGCGTATTTTCTGCCGTTCAGCACGATCTCTGCATGTCTTCAGGTGCGTTTTCATTTTATCTTTTCTGGCAAACTGCTTATGTCATATCTCAAATCCAAACATTTTGCGAGGAGGATTCTTAGCACATTATATCTTCTCATGTCGACGAACATTACTGTTGTTTGAAAAAATCTTGTCACAGTAATGGCACCGATGCTCAATAGTTGTTGACGAATCACCAGCCCGTCAAGTCTCCATCGAGGACAAAACGTCGTTCATCGTGGTTTCCTCTGCAGCCAGCAGTACCGGCATTAAAGTCTCTCCTGCTGATGGAACAACACCTGTTGAAGTCTTCTCTAATGTTGACGCTGATGATGATACACAATCCACCGAGTTCTGCATCGACGACGTCGCGGCTATCGAGGTCTCCGTTGTCGTCAAGGTCTCAGCTGCCATCGACGTATCTGCCGCCAGGTTCTGCACTGCTGGTGGTAAACCGACAATCAATGTCTACGCGTCTGTCGTCGGCGATGCCCACAGGATCTGAATCGCCATCGTCGTCGTTGATGGTACAACTTCCATCCAAGCCGTCGTTAAAGATGGTAAAGATGCCATCGAGTTCTCAAGTCTATCGTACTTACGTATCACACGAGTAAAACTAGGTGATCCTTACACCGTTGTAGTCAGTAACAAACAGAAAGTCATGTCGCCTAGGACTCGCTTATGTACCCGCAACCCGCCGAATAGGTAATACGATAGTCAAAACAAGAACCATTTACACTGATACACTAATCAAAATAAGATTTAAAAAGAAGAAGCACAATCGGAAGCAATTCGACAAAATAAATGAGCACGCAATAAACACAATGGACCCGCAATGACTACGCAATGTACACGCCTTTACATATACCAACTGGACACGCAATGTACACACATTTGAGTGTTACAAATACTATTTTTATTTTGTAATCTTCTATAAAATTTATTTTCATATTATTAAAAAAAAAGGTTTTTAAAATTTCACGTTTAAAGCCAAAATGATTTAGGTTAAGAAATTCGAAATGTGGTTTTCCCACATTTAATCGAAAACATGAGATAAAGCACTTTTCCTAATTTAAAGTATTGCAATGTTCAGTCATAATCACAGTGCAATAATATATGTCAGTAGTATATAATAGGGGCTACTAGATCAGGCGCCAGGCGGTGGATTGAAGATTGTCGGTCCGCCATCTTGGATTGTGACGTCACGGCGGCCATCTTGGATGGTTGTGACGACCTTTGACCTTGACCTTGAATTTGATCCTCAAAAATCGCCAAAATCCGCCAAAATCGGGCAAAATTTGCCCAAAATTCCTCAAAAATCGCCAAAATTTCCATTTCTGTGGAAAAAAGTTCCGCCAAAAAATCTCAAAAAATTCCACAAATTAAAAATTTCTCTTTTCGAGGGAAAAATTTCCCGTTTCGAGGGAAAAATTCCCGTTTTTAGTCCTTAAAAATCCCAGCGGCTGAAAATTCCTAAAACTGGCTTAAGCATCCTTAACTCAAGCCTCAGTTAAGCCATTTCTAGGAATAAGGATACCATGACCGCCATCTTGGATTATGTCGTCACCGTTGCAATTTTCGTTACGGTCGCCATCTTTAACTTTTTTATTATCCGATTATAATAAAAAAAAATTAAAATTTATTAAAAAAATTCAAATAATAAAAATTTAATAAAAATATTTAAAAAGCATACTTTTTCGACACGGAGCTCGGAGTCCTCGGTTCGAACCCGACGAATGCAAAAAAATAAAAATGACGACCGATCCTTCCCTCGTGGTGGGTGCTGGCAGACTGACTCCCACCACTTTTTATCATCATCTAGTATGACGTCATGGCCGCCATCTTGTCTTCGATGCTGGAAGCCATCATCATTGTATCGTCGGCTAGAGTGCGCCGATGACATGTTAGTTTAATTCGTATCCGCTAGAGTGCAGTAATAATTTATTACTGTGACACCCGCCATCTTGTCATTTGGCCGCCATCTTGAAAATCCGTAATTATTTAGCTAGAAATTCGGGAAAAGTTCCAAAATTCATTAAATAAATCACTCATTAATTTACATATTGATTCGATCGATTCCCGTCCTCGGTTCGATACCCGATCGTTGCAATAATGTTTAATCTTGTGTAAAAAAATAATTTAAATAAACCATGTTCAACATTCGTAAAGAGACTCTAAATCCTCTACGACCATCATCCTATCAGACATCAAGACCACCATATTGGAAATGTGTAATTTTAATGCTAGAGATCCGGGAAAAAGTTCAGAAATCATTAAATAAATTTGTAATCCATAAAATGATTGATTGGATCGACTAAGGTCCTTGGTTCGATCCCTGGCCGATACAAAACAACTTTAATTTAAAAAAATACTAAAAAAGTGTTAGGTTTGAGAAAATAAAAACACCACAAGTTCTTTTAAAAAAAATTTATTACATAAATTCAATACACTACTACAAGTACAAAAAAATACACAGACAAATTACTAAAGTTTTGTGGATTTCTCGACATCTGCATCTGCCACCCACGAATTAAAGCGAGGTGGAAAGCCCCACCACTTGACGTAGGACAGTCCATTTCTTCGTTTTATAATCTTCTCCACCAAATACGTATCGGGATACAACGTAGGCTGAATCTCTTCGGCATAGAAGCCTCCATGGATAGGTTTGTGGTCCAAATCTTCGAGGTAGTAGGTCCTAGGCTCTGATTCACGAACATGTGTCACACGGAAAAGTTCGGGACTCCAGTTTGCAGTGAAACCTTTCTCGAAGATACCTTTCTGCTTGGAGATTCGCGCAATGTCACCGACGTTAGCTTTACGCTTTCGTGGATATTTCTTCTTCGTGTTGGAAAACACTGTTTGAAGCAGGCGTTTGTCCGTTACGTCCTTTGGCTTCATTTTCGTGGTAGAATGCACCGTGGAATTATACTCGCTTATTAGTTTCGACAAGATGTCAAGCCACTTGTAATTTCCGTTAGCCGTGAACTGTCGCCACATCTTGGAACGCAAAGTTCTGTTAAACCTTTCGATAACAGAGGCCTTGACGTTACTAAATGTAGAGTAGTGTTTGATGCCATACTTCTTCATCAAAGCCTTGAAGGTTGCATTGTAGAATTCTTTCCCGAGGTCCGTTTGCAGGTGCGACGGTACACGTCCATCACGCAAAATATTGTTCATGGCCTTGGTTACGTCAGTTGCAGTCTTTGATTTTACAGGTCTAGCCCAAGCGAACTTGCTATAAACATCGATGACTGTCAACATGTACTTGAAACCTTTATTCAATCGGGAATACGGTATCATCTCAACAAGGTCCGCCTGGAATAAATCATCAATTCCACGAACTATGACTTTGCGACGAAGGTATTTTCGTCTAGCAGGAGCATGAAGTTCGCGAGCGATTCCGGTTCGACTCATTGTATGTAGCCGGCTTCCCTCAGTTCTTCAAGTACGGAGACTATTTCGTTGATGTGCGAATAGTTTCCTACACTAAGCGAAGCATGTAGAATTCTAAGGCGATCAACTAATTCATTAGGGTCGTCCCAATATACATAGTCAAATATCTGACCACTTTATAGCTTTTTTAAACCTTCTCCGTGTATTGTTAGTTCACTGAAGAGATTAGCGAGAATGTCCATTTTTTCATGATCTTCGTCTTTATATACACCACTATCTGGATCGTTATCGCGAAAATGTGCATTGGTTAGCTCTAGCAGTTTTTTGTACTCTTGTAAGTCGTTGTGAGAATATCCTTTAGGTTCCCTGCGAAACAACAATTCGTACAGACCCGGAGTCCCGCGCGTTTTGAACTCTGCTACGCGCACGATGTTTCCTGGTAGAAAGTCTATTTCTTTAGCACCGAGGAACCACTTATTATGTTTTCTGTACACTCCGTAGGTCGTGTCATTATTCCGGCTCGTAAACGATATCAGGTATGGTCGGACCATTGCATTAACTTGATGTCCCTTTTTCGGTATTTTTTTTCTTGTGCATGGACTCTGTACTTGTTAAGTCCTCTTCTTCTCGATCTGGTTCATACTTTCTCTTCTTTACAGTCGGAATTTCATCTTCAACTTCTGTCTTCACAATGAAGGCTGGTTCTTCCTTGTTTTTAAGTTCGTCGAGGCGACTAGTGATTGGTTTAAATATCTCCTCATTTTCCATCTCACTGCAAGTCTGGTTCGTCTAGCAAGTAAATATTTTTCGCGAACAGACTGTATAGCTCGATGAAGGTCACTGGCCAGGTCCGACATTGTACTGGCTGAAAACTTATTGCAAGACTTCCTTATATACTTTTTTATTCGTTCGCAGAAACTTCTTTCTTGTGTTTGGCCAAATCTGAATTTGTTGACGATTGAGATAGTGATTCTTTCAGACTACTTTGAAAAGTCCTCAGATCGTCGCGTCTTTGTGCATTCGATACTTCGATCATGTCGCGAATGCGAGAATCCGAAGCTTCCACGCGCTGGTCTATGGCTACGAGGTACTCAAGTAATTCCTTTTTCACCCCGTCTACTTTTTGAGCCAGTAGCGAAATGTATTTGCGTATAACGTCGTCATGAGACTTGAGAGCAGTACCTAAGTCTCGACTGCTGTGTCCAAATTTAGAAATGCTATGATTCATGTTTGGTGATAAACTGATCGAAACCCTGTCTGTACCTGCCCTTATATAGAGGTCAGTCTTTGACTATAACTAGGAATCCGTGTTCTTCTTTCCAACACAAGGAGCACATGTCTTTGAATTCCTGAAACGTCATGTCGGTGTTTACGTGATCATCATAAGCGTGGCGTAAATTAAGTTCGTCCATGCGAAACAAAACTATGACATTTGCGTTGTCTCGTAGGAGATGTTTTGGAATACGACTGTACGTCTGACATAGGTGAACACAGTCTACCTTGGCGTGTCTGCCCATGGAAAAGTACTCTTGTATTATGCCTTGTTTCTCGCACATAACATCGTCGAAAACAAACACGGAATTGGCTTTTGCTTCGCTTGGGGGTACAACATCGGTATTAGCGCTAAACGGAAAATACTCCAGACCATCCACAGATCGTAGAACAGTAGCTAGGCGCCGGTACTTTGGCTGTTGCAACGACTTGGAATACAAGTAGACGTTCTCGAACCGAAGACCGTTTGGCTCCTCCAGTAAACTCAGTAAAACACACGTCTTGCCGCAGTTTGACGGTCCCGCTATGATGCAACGTACGGCAGAAGGCAACAGTAAGCCATGTCGTGATTCACGCGCACTAAATACATCGTCTTGCGTAATGCGCACGGGCAAACACACGTCTTGCTTGACGACCTGCATTGTACTAAAGTAATTTTATAAAAGAAGCGTATTTATACTTTCTGGTCAGTTGTGCGTAATGACTCGAAGAGGTAAGAACAAAAAACACATCGGTGCAGGACTCGTAAACTCGCTGATAAACAATCTTCCATTCGAGCTACACATTCCCGGCTACAGATTTTGCGGCCCCGGGACTAAACTAGCAAAAAGGTTAGCTCGCGGTGACGTGGGCATTAATTCTCTGGACGAACAGTGCAAGCAGCACGATATCGCATATTCATTAAGCAAGGATCTGGAATCCAGGCACCGGGCCGACGAGACATTGGCACAGGAAGCCGAAGATATAAGTAAATCGTCAAACGCGGGACTTGGAGAGAAAATCGCAGCGTGGGGCGTTTCCAAAATCATGAAGGCAAAGACGAAATTAGGACTGGGCGCTCGTCGAGCCGGCTCCATCAAGTCAAAGACTAACTCGCGCAAGACCAAACGCAAGACTGGTGCAGGCGTGCAAAAAGCCAAGCAAAAATTACAGACTCTCGACAAGAAGATTATAGGAGGATTTCTTCCTTTGCTTTTGCCTGCATTGGGTGTTCTCGGCGGCCTCATCGGTGCAACGAGCGGTATAGTGCGGGCAGTCAACACTTCGAAGAATGAACGCAAGCAGTTAAAAGAAGCACAGCGACATAATGCCAGCATGGAAGCCATTGCCATCGGTAAAAAAAACGGTGCAGGACTGTACTTACGGCTGCACAAATCAGGCCGAGGCATGAAAAAGAAACGAGTAAAGAGAAAATCTTAAGTTCCCTACCGAAACGACCGCTCACCAACGTAGATTTAATAAAGTACGCACGCAAACTTAAAATACCAAACTTCCGTGGCGTGTTTATGCGAGACACTTTGCCCAGCAAGCCAAACGCACGTGAGTGCGCCATAATTAATTTAGACACGTCGGCGGGTCGCGGCACGCACTGGCAGGCGTACATAAAGTCTGGAAATAAAGCAACTTACTACGATAGTTTTGGTAATTTACGCCCTCCGCCCGAACTGCGACAGTACCTGGGCCGGACCACAACGTTGTTTTACAATTACGAAACGGAACAGAGGCCTAATCAAACAAACTGCGGACACTTGTGTCTTCGCTTTTTAACAAACAAAAATTAGCTGACCAATAAAAATTGCTACTTAAAGGTTGTGCAGTGACGATAATTTATTAGTCATGTCGATAACACTTACCTTGACAGGTCACGCATCTGAGCTGCGGGCGGTTCATTTCCCGCCTCTGGATTTAGACGGAGAATGGTGTATCGGACTCGTAGATTTTCAAACGTATAATGCCATACCGAACATCGACGAGGAAAACTGCAAGATCTGCTTCCTGAAAAGCGATGGGACCGCTCATGAAATACGGTTACCTGTTGGCTCTTACGAAATAGATGACATTGCAAATTACATCAGGGATATGTTACCACAGGATGTAGACTTTCAACTGCGTGGAAATCCAAACACTCAAAAAAGCATTCTAACATGCAGTGAAAATGTCGACTTTACGAAACCTGGGACCATAGGTACGATGCTCGGATTCGAATCAAAGGTGTATGGTACAGGAAGAACGTACGAATCTACGCGCGCAGTAAACATTTTGCCTGTGAATGTCATAAGAATAAACTGTAATTTGGCAAGTGGAACGTATCTCAACGGAAGACTAAGCAACATGCTGCACGAGTTTTCGCCGATGGTCCCGCCAGGATATAAACTGGTAGAAGTACCGCAAAGTATCATTTACGTTCCAGTCGTCGTGAAGTGCGCACACGAAGTCGTCGTCCGAATCGTTGACCAGCGAGGACGATTGGTGAATTTTCAAGACGAGGAAATTACATTACGTCTGCACTTGAAGCGATGGGCATAAAGTTCGTAACACCGAACAATTATAAAAGAAATCGTAATGTCGTGAATAAAAACAGTTCTCTACCAGACATCGGTGCGTTAACACCCGACAACATAAAGTATCTCCTTAGTATTGGACAAGTGCCGAATAAATATGGAAGACGAAATCCTCAACGTGGAAGATCCGGTCATTTTTGATGACAGCATTACGAAAATGGAATTGCACGAGTACCAGCCTTTCCTGCTCGGACCGTACGCACTTCCATCGGAAGTACGCATTGCTGTACAGTACCAAGATATTTGTACTTTACCTTCGCAAGTCATTTCTACGTATAAGAGGCACGCTGACAAAAGCGGATGGTACGCACCCGACAACGACATCAATATCCTGCAATGGTATTCTTCACCTAATCGAGCGCATTACTTATGTACTCAATGGTGTCGAGGTAGACCAGACGAGAGATGTAGGCATAACATCTGCTATGAAAAATTACCTTTCGCTCACGCCAAATGAACTGTCTGCTGCAAAGATAGCCGGTTGGGCTCTCGAGGATGAATATAAGCTTCCGGTTTATGCCGAAGGGAAGTTCGAAGTTTGTGTTCCTCTGTCCATGCTTCTCGGATTCGCTGAGGACTACAAGCATATAATCATTAATTCGAAACAAGATCTCGTACTGCTTCTAGCCAACACGCACATTAATGCAATTGTCGCCGCTGCAGAAAACCCTCAAGATGTCTCGCTAACACTACAGTCTATCGAGTGGATGCTGCCCCACATCCAAGTGAGCACCGCTGAACGAGTCAAGATGTTGAAGAACATAGAAAATGGCAAGAACTTCGATGTGCCATTCCGATCCTGGAGCCTGGAAACTTATCCTGGCTTGCCTCATAGTCAGCGTATCAATTGGATAGTAAAGTCCAGCTTCGCTACGGAAAAACCAAGATACATCATCGTCGGGCTTCAGACCGGAAGACAGCTCAATGCAGGAGTAAGTCGTTCCTTATTCGATAACTGTCAATTACGTAATGTAAAAATATTTTAAACAGCGAAAGTTATCCGTACGTTGATATGAACATGGACTTTGAAAGTGGAAGATTTCTTCTCGCATATCAAATGTATGCCAAGTTTCAGCAAGCTTACTATGGGCGGAGACAGTCACCGATACTGAGTCCCGACAGTTTCAAGAACAAGGCTCCGTTAATGGTGTTTGACGTTTCCAAACAGGATGATCGATTAAATTCAAACATCATCGACTGTAGAATCGAGATAACGACTAGCGGAAATATTCCGCCAAACACCTATGCTTTTTGTCTGATACTTCACGATCGGCTTGCATCGTACAATTGTCGAGACAAACTTGTGAAAATTCTGACATAAATACTGTTTCGTTTTCTATAATAATTTAGTTACGACCGAGCATTGCTAGCCACAAGATGTACTGCAACCTGCAAGGTTTCCAGAGCCAAAACGGATTCGTGCTCAAGGAAATTGGCGTCACTCACGACGGCCGGACTCGAACACGCACTTTCCGACCTCCGTATCCGTGGAAACTACTAGACGAAAAAAGTAAACGGTCGAATGAATGGCTATGTAAATATTATCATGGACTAGAGTGGGACGAAGGAAAAATTCCGTACCACCAAGTGAAAAACACTATTGAAGATTTACTACTGCAAAACGAAATAATCTACGTCGCCGGACCTGAACAGAAGAAATGGCTACGAGAACTGTGTGACGTCGGAGCAGCTGAAATTGTGGATATACAGACCGACTACGGCTGTCCTTCCCTGCGCAAGCTTAGTGCAATATATGACGTGCAGTCATGTGACAAGTTTGATCGTGTCTGTGCCTGTACAAACTCGCAGTTAATGCAGAAATGGCACACACAGTGTTAGTAGGAGCCTGCATATATAAATGTCGTACCTACATACGTGCCTTCAGTTGACGTTCGGCCTGCAAGAAGATGTTTACGTTTCATCCTGCTAACGTGTACGTGTGCGCAAGACCTAGCTTCAGCAGTGTCGAGTACAGCTACTGGGATTCCGGGTATCTACGTACATATACAGAAACCTGTGATGGAGGCACTCAGCATTGGCGGTTTGCGAACTTTCCTGTGTCCTACGAACCGACTCAGCAGCTGGTAGATTGTTGCGAACCTGGAAACTGTGCCGTCTATCACATGAGACCACACACAATCCTTCCTGCTAGCATCGCTGAGGAAGTCGCCTCGTCTGCATGTGCAACACCAAACATGAACGTGTTGCAACCTGTTGCGACCTATGATGCTTCTACGCAGACGTTCAAACGGTGTGCGTCTCGTCGTCGCAGTTCAGGCAGTGAATCTGTCCCAACTGGCACTGAGCCAAAGCCCAGGCGTAGACGTGGTCACAGACGTCACCGACCATGTCTTGTCGGAGTTGTCGACGTTGCAGAAGATGACCAGCTGGAAACCTGTGTTCCTGATCGCGTGACTGGCGAACCAGTTGGAACCGGAGTCAACGAACCATTTGGAACCGGAGTCGACGATTCAGTTCGTGTGGCATTAAAGACTTTGCTTGTGAAAATGCTTAATTCCTTAACCTAATATGTATTTGTGTACTTTTTATAAATAAATGTGTAAAACTTGAACTCGTGTGTTTTTTATTTCTACAATTTTTAGGTACCTAATAAAAAAATTTTAAATACAGACGATATTTTGACTCATGTAGTATACCAGTAGACCACAGGTATATAAGCGAGGTTCGGACGACTGGACCCGCAGTTCACCTCTGGCCGCGGTGCAGTACGGACGTGCTCTCTCCATTAAGTTTCGTGAGATTTAGTTATGTCGACCGGAATAGAATGTTTACCGATAGCAGCGGGGACCTCGATGGCAGCAACGATGATGGAGATGGAGATCCCGATACCATTAGCAGAGGAGACCATGGCAGCGGAGGGCTCAATGGCTGAGGTGTCGACAGCTGTGAAGATCCCGATACCTGCTGCAGAGGAGACAACGATACGTGCTGTTCCATCATCAGCTGAAGTTTCACCATCTGCATTCCAGACATCAATTAATGAAGATCGTGCATCGCATCAATGCAAATATTGTGACGCATCATTTACTAGAACTTCAAGCGCTCGCAGACATGAAAGAAGCAGTTGTCCGAATAATTTACTGAAACGAATACAATTTCAGTGCAATAAGTGTAAAAAACTAATTTCACGCCTCGACAGCTTACATCGTCATTATATAAAATGCTCCGAGAAAGTTAAGTGCAAGTATAATGAACATGGTTATTGTTTTGACTCATGTGTTGAACAAGCAAATGAGACTATATAAGTGAGACCCCAGGTGATATGTACTTCAGTCTGTCTCTGACTGCGGTGATGAACGGCTCGGATAGTTAGACTTGTATAACATAATAGACCAGTATCTAGCTATTCTTGAGAACTCGATGGCATCATTACCAGTATCAACACCAACCTGGATCGAAGGTCTACCATCATCAGTGCAGAGCACGATGACAACGACGTCTACAGCTACACCTGCTCTCTCAGCACAGCAGGAGATTTCGACGCGTGCAACATCTTCCGCAGAGCAGACCTCAACGGCTTCAGAAGTTAACATGTCAGCAGTGTTACAATGGTTGTCAACAGTTCCAGTGGCATTGATGAAGGAAGGAGCATCCAACGGTGTTCCATCACCCGACTGCACGTACTGCGAGAAGATCAAAAACTTGAAATTACGTGATTATGTAATACACAATTGTAGTAGTAACTCTGAACGCATTAAATATCAGTGCAACAGGTGTTTAAGCAAGTTTATACACTATGGAAGATTAAAACGACACCTCAGGAATTGTAATAGACTAGGTGTACATTCATCAGAATCAAGCTGTATATTTTGTAACAAAACATTAGCAACTATTCGAAGTGCAAAACAACATGAAATATATCACTGTCCTTTTAATGAAGTCGATAATTCGTCTTTGTGTGAAAATTGTGGTGTACTAATATGTCGACCTGATAGACTGAATAGACATTTCAAGTCATGTAAAGGACTTATTCCATACAATAAGAAGACTGTTTGAATCGAGAAATCCACAAAACTTTAGTAATTTGTCTGTGTATTTTTTTGTACTTGTAGTAGTGTATTGAATTTATGTAATAAATTTTTTTTAAAAGAACTTGTGGTGTTTTTATTTTCTCAAACCTAACACTTTTTTAGTATTTTTTTAAATTAAAGTTGTTTTGTATCGGCCAGGGATCGAACCAAGGACCTTAGTCGATCCAATCAATTATTTTATGGATTACAAATTTATTTAATGATTTCTGAACTTTTTCCCGGATCTCTAGCATTAAAATTACACATTTCCAATATGGTGGTCTTGATGTCTGATAGGATGATGGTCGTAGAGGATTTAGAGTCTCTTTACGAATGTTGAACATGGTTTATTTAAATTATTTTTTTACACAAGATTAAACATTATTGCAACGATCGGGTATCGAACCGAGGACGGGAATCGATCGAATCAATATGTAAATTAATGAGTGATTTATTTAATGAATTTTGGAACTTTTCCCGAATTTCTAGCTAAATAATTACGGATTTTCAAGATGGCGGCCAAATGACAAGATGGCGGGTGTCACAGTAATAAATTATTACTGCACTCTAGCGGATACGAATTAAACTAACATGTCATCGGCGCACTCTAGCTGACGATACAATGATGATGGCTTCCAGCATCGAAGACAAGATGGCGGCCATGACGTCATACTAGATGATGATAAAAAGTGGTGGGAGTCAGTCTGCCAGCACCCACCACGAGGGAAGGATCGGTCGTCATTTTTATTTTTTTGCATTCGTCGGATTCGAACCGAAGACTCCGAGCTCCGTGTCGAAAAAGTATGCTTTTTAAATATTTTTATTAAATTTTTATTATTTGAATTTTTTAATAAATTTTAATTTTTTTTATTATAATCGGATAGTAAAAAAGTTAAAGATGGCGACCGTAACGAAAATTGCAACGGTGACGACATAATCCAAGATGGCGGTCATGGTATCCTTATTCCTAGAAATGGCTTAACTGAGGCTTGAGTTAAGGATGCTTAAGCCAGTTTTAGGAATTTTCAGCCGCTGGGATTTTTAAGGACTAAAAACGGGAATTTTTCCCTCGAAACGGGAAATTTTTCCCTCGAAAAGAGAAATTTTTAATTTGTGGAATTTTTTGAGATTTTTTGGCGGAACTTTTTTCCACAGAAATGGAAATTTTGGCGATTTTTGAGGAATTTTGGGCAAATTTTGCCCGATTTTGGCGGATTTTGGCGATTTTTGAGGATCAAATTCAAGGTCAAGGTCAAAGGTCAAGGTCACAACCATCCAAGATGGCCGCCGTGACGTCACAATCCAAGATGGCGGACCGACAATCTTCAATCCACCGCCTGGCGCCTGATCTAGTAGCCCCTATTATATACTACTTATGTCAAGATTAATTTTGTATTTTGAAGCTGATTATATAAATGGGAAAAACTAACTTGGAATTTTCGAAAGGAAAAAGTCATAGTCAAGGTCATTAATTTGATTTTTTATCTAAAGTTATGTAGCCTACTTGGATTTAAATCGTAGGCAAAGTAATGGCAAAAAAGTAATAATTATCACACTTTCTGCTTGGAGAAACTGATTTTGCTAGTAGAAAAATATATTTATTAAAATATTTTGTTTTTTTATATTGTTTCCATTAAAAAAGATAAATGTTTTATGGAAAAAAATTAGAATAAATATAAGTTGAAATTAAAATGTGTTTGGATAAAGCATGATATATTTTGATACGTAAGAGTGATATTTTTTTTTTTTTCAGAATGTTCTATTTTCGGTTGGAAATGCGTTCTTGTACTACGTCAACCACTTCAAGCTGTACAGTTCCTTCTGCGCCAGCCATTCGAAAGCCCAGAAAGTTCTTCATCCAAGTGAGTGAAGTATTTCGTAATTTATTGGTTTAAAGAATATTTGTAAAATTATGACCATAAATATTGGCGTAAACTACAAAATAAATTAAATATGCTTACAAAAATGAATAATTTAAAAAAAACAGATTTTGATTATTTTTCTTTCCTTATAGCGCTCATGCCATTTCAAAAAAAAATATTACCCCACGTCATTTTTACATCTGGTAAAATTATATTGTCTTATTTTAATATATTTACTCTATTAGTTTACTCTATAAGTCAGTAAGCCATTCAAAGACAATCATTTCGGCCACTTTTGGAACATTTTTCTATTGATAACCAATTGTAATTGACATTTTAAAATTAAACCTTGCCTTCATGTATAACAAAATAAAACCAGAACATTAAAAAATATGAACTTGGACCAATTTCTTTACATAGTATGTAGAATACAACGTTAATTCCTTATAAGTTTAAGTAGTAAATTATGTGAAATGTACCTAACTAACCAGTTACTAGTTCTTCCAATAGTTAGTTCAGGATAAGGTTTTTTATTTGACATATTGTAAAAACATTTTTCTTGTATGTATATTAAGTACTAACCTGGTTTTTAATGTTAAATATAATCTCATATATTTTCTGTATACTGTATTAAAATCGTACCATTTCTTTTACCGTATTTAAAATTCTATTAGTTTTTACTTTTAATATTGTGTTAATATTTATGAACATTATTTTTAATTATTTTACAAACAAATTTTAATACAATGCAATTTATATGGGCATTTCCTGCATTATTAATTGAGAACTCTTTGTTATGTAAGGGTAATTAAAAATACATTTATGCATATTTTTGATTATATAAACAGTACAATATAAGAAAAAAGGTAGTAAAAAATATTCAGAAAACTGAAGATTTAAGGGTACGGACAATATCGAGCGATTATTGGTAAGTATATTTCTAAAACACATTAAAAAAAATTGAAATTTTTAATTTAAATAATGTAATTTTTAAGAAGTGTATTTTTTCGCTTAACAATATTACCCTATTATTTTTAAATGCCTAAAGCTGTAAGTTAAAATACTACCATGAAATAACAGACTAAACCGAAGGAATACTTATTTTTACTTTAGCGGTAAAATTAGTTCTGAAACAATGGGATAATGAGTTTAGAATACAATATAAACTGTAGAAATATTTTTTTCTAATGTGAGACAGTCTGTGGCAGTTTCGGATGGTTACTTTCAGTCACATAAGAATACTATTTAGTATGCCCTGCGCCAGTGTTCAATGTGAAGTGCCTGGTGCCAGGGTACACCATGTTGTATTCTGACGTGATGACCACCATCTTGTATTCAGACGTTACGGCAGCCATAAAGGATTGCAACGTTACTGCCACCATCTAAGATTATGATGTCATTGTAGCCATCTTGGAATCGAGTGCCTCACTCCCGAATGTTGCACTTTTCGTTACAGTTGCAATGTTGTATACGATTGACTTTTACCTACGTCCTTGATATATTAGCTTGACCTTTGAGCTTGATCCCGGCCACTCTCTTGGATTCCGTCATCTTGAGTACAGCCATATTATATTATGCAATTTTGGATTCCATCATTTTGGTTTATCTCACCATCTTGTTTTTTTATGTTGGAGGTCACTATATTGTATTCGTCACAGCTACCATTTTTTTTTTTTTTTTTTGCTAGAGGTCACTATCTTGGATGATGTAATATCCACCATCAGGAATGATGAATTTTCAACAACTTTATTTCTGCTGTTTGTTCCTAGAATGTGCTAGCGTCGTTGTGTCTCATGTATGTATTTCGCTGTTCCAATATCTACCAGTTTTATGACCCTTATAAAAATATGCCGCTCTGACATATTTCAAAATGGTGGAATCTAAACTAGCAGAATACAATATGGCGGAATCAAAAATGGTGGGTGGGATCAAGGTAACATGGAAAGGTCAAAGTCATCCAAGATGGCCGCCGTGTCGAAAATTGCAAAATTTGGGAGTGGGGTATTCAATGGTAGTGGGCCACTTGATATTAAGATGGCCACCGTGACATCACAATATACGATTGTGGCCGTGATGTCTCAATATACAATTGTGGCTGTGAAGTTTCAATCCAAGATGGCGGCCGTGACGTCAGAATACAAGATGGCGTATCCCAGCATTAGGCACCGTAAACTGAACTTTGGTGCAGGACATACTATTATATACTACTTACATATTTATGTGTTTCTTTAGAAAAAAATATTATAGTTTCATTTGAAGTGCGGTTGGCGTTTGCTGCATTGTACATTCACATGCAGCAGGATTGCAGGAGCTTGAAATGGGTTGATGGAGATGAGGTTCGGGGTGGGAGTGGAAAGTACTTTCACTCCAGTAAGTCTCAATACTGTCCCCTCTTTATTGTCTCACAGGTTTTACCTTGATGACCAACTACAATTAGATTCAAGGTAATTTTTTTTACAACTTCTGCTTCAACTGTAGTTCTCATATTTTCTGCTGTCATCCCTATGATCTCTTCGAGTAGAACTCTCTCACCGAGAAACTACAAAATAATGAAGCTTAAAGTTCTTTCCTCACTGTAACTTTTCTGTTTTTAGTGTCAGTGAAGATGATGATTAGGATAAGATTTGAAGACTAAGAATATGCAATGACAACGAATGTGTTTGTTCTTATGATAGCTTTTAATGATTTTTTAACTAAATAGATTTCTTCTTATAGTTTAACTAATTAACTTACGTATTCCTCCTATGATAATCATCAAATTATACATTTATGCTTACTGAATTCTGATGGTCTTTATTTGATATTTAGAGACTGCAAATTGGTAAACGTATAATGAATTGAACTATCCAAGGGCATAGTTTTTGTTCAAGAAAAACTGTCCTTCGCTACTCTATTCGTCGGCACCGTGCTATCCGCACTGCGCCGAACATCGTTCTCTCGTCACGGCGTCCGGAATGGTTCTCCGAGCCCACGAGGGCCGAATTCTCCGCGGAGCCACGTCGACAGCAGCGCCCCACACGCCAGTGGCGCGAAACAAGACCAAAACCACGCGCTAGTCGACGAAGGCATTCTACTTCCACTGTCGTCCCAGACGTTAACTGTGTTTTTAGAGTTCATTTAAAACATAATATTTGGATTTGGATTTTAAAATATAACAGTTACGTTATCAAACATAAGAAATAGCAAAATGAATAACGGAATAAAAAAAATATTTTTAAAAAAAATTGATAATAACTTTTTTTTTCCAGCGTGGCCGACCTTTGCAATGCAGAAAAGTAACCGATAGGTAGAGACCGGAAAAATTCGCGGATTCATTTCGTGATAGGCTGAAATTCAAACATGTGTACAATTATGCTGGTTCTGCTATTGGCTCGCAGTTTAACTGGAGCTCTCTGGGCCAATGAGAGACTATCGACCAAAGAAGCGTCGAATCACAAGCTACCCAGTGCAGACGCCTCACAATTTAGTACCCAATGAACACGCGTGTTTACTTGAGTAGTGCAGAGGATAATGGAGGCTATCCTAGAGGTCATTGAATCCGCGAATTTTTCCGGTCCTTACCGATAGGTTTCAAAAGACTTGAATTAAATACGCTTTCATGTTAAGGTGTTTAAATTGATGGCTGAAAAAAAATTTATAATTTTTTTTTTTCAGATGAAGGCAACCAAGCTCTGCAAGAGTTCCTGGCAGCCCGAAACCCACGCCAACAACATTCTTCTACCTTGGAGTCGTACCTAATCAAGCCGATCCAGAGAATCCTCAAATACCCATTGTTGCTGCAGCAGCTGCGGAACCTGACCGACCCGCATGCCGACGAACACCAGCACCTTGTAGGTACGTCCCTCCAATCACAATCACCTTGTTAGAACGTCACCTTGAGCACCAGCAACTTATAGGTATGCCACTTAAAACCACCGCACATTGTAAATAAACCGCTCCGAATACCAGCACCATGTAGTTACGTCACCTCGAAACCAGCATCCTGTAGGTACGTTCATCTGAACACTAGGTACCACCTTTTAGGTTCGTCGCTTTGAACACCAGCAATTTGTAGGTACGTCACTCCAAACATCAGCACCGTGATGGTACGTCTCTCCAAACATAAGCACCTTGTTAGTACTTCTCCTTGAAAACCAGACACTTATAGGCGTGCCACTCCAAACAACAGCACATTGTAAATAATTCGCTCCGAATTCCAGCCACATGTTGTTACTTCCCTTCGAAACCAGCACCTTGTAGCTATGTTCATCTCAACACCAGCACATTGATAGTTCGTCGCTCCGCACACCAGCGCCTTGTAGTTTAATTGATTGAACACCAATAACCTAGAATGGATGTCACATTGAATCAAAAAATATTTATTCACTGCAATAAATAAAGCATACAAAAATACTTAATGATATCAACAAGGAAATTAATTGTTTACAAATAAACAATATAATTTTTTTAGTTTTTACTCGTTGACTAAAGTTATAATTTTTTTCTGTTTTTGAAACCTTTGTATCAAATAAATCAATGCCCGTGGTAGAACAAGATGAACACTACTGGTAACAGAGGGTTCGGAGAGACGTACAAAAACTGTACCAGCACATGCGGGTTTTCGAGAAATTAAACTACAAGCATCCGGGTCGGTGTTGTGTGTGCGGCGGACGAGTGAGTAGGGTGAAGCAGTGTGTTGAGACTAGGTGAGTGGTAAGAGACGAACAGTAGAGCGAGCCACTGTCGAGCCGAGCACCAGTAGAAAGAGTAATAAATGAACATACGAAGGCATGATCAATATGTGGACGGACATTATTTAGAATATACATTCGTGATTTAAGAAAAAGTGTAATTATAAGTAAATGAATAAAAAAATTGCTATTAATTAATTGGGCTATCCTTTCCCGACATGTTTTTCCCACTTGAAACATTATATTTGGTTGTGTGTTTCTATGAATCAATCCAGCTTCTTAGTGTACTATTTCAATTTGTGAAGTGAAACAATATGCATAAAGATTAACGTGTTATGGTAGTCCCTGTCATATCTTCAAAATTTGAAACTGCGAATTTCCCTGCTAAATCTTACTCTCAATGTACCAGAAAATACAAATTATGGGGAAATTACACAATTCCTAAAACAAGATTTTCGTAAAAGTCGTGTTCCTGATGAAATGTGATCCTTAAAATTTTTGCCATTTTAAATTGCTGTGGAATTCTTAATTGCTCCATACGTGGTTTTGTACCTTACCTGACAACTAAATAACACACTCATTTGAAAAATTCTTTTCTAAAATTGCCTTTATGATATAGAAACAGCAGTATATTTTCTGCAGTCTGGGCGCAAAACATATACACAAAAAATGTTAATCAAATCGAAAAACTATAAATATTTAACCTTCTCAGCTGCAGAAAAAGAAAAACTTGTATAATCATTTTCCCCTGTTCTTAAATTTGTACCACCCGTATTATCATTTGTTTACTAGAAAAGAAAAAAATACTACTGTCTGAAAGCAATGGAGAAGTAGCTTCTTCTTGCAACAAATCATATATTGCAACGAAGTTTTGAAATATAAAGTATCATTTATTTTTTGCAAAAAAAACTATAACATATAGTAAAACAAAAAAAATCAATTTCCAAATACTACACAAAAAAGTACAAATATATATTTACAAATTAAAACCAGAAAAATATTTACTCCATTTGTCATCAATCCTGAAATTAATGGAGTTTGCATACATTTTCTCAAGGAGGGAGAAAAACAAAAAGTAACGCATCTCCCACTTCCATATTTAATGCATTTCATGTAACTTTGATAACAAAACCAAATAAACTATGGTGTGCAGGTTTAGGCACCATGCAATTTTTTTTAACAACATTCTACAAATCTTCTAATTTAATCTTATGAACTCAAGGCAGTACTGCATCTCCAATGAAAACACGCATTTTAAATGGGCAAATAAAAAATCGAAAGCTCAGAAAAAGGTTAAACAAACAAATCTTCTTTAACAAAATGTGCACTCGCAACCAATAGGAAGCACCTTAATAGCGAGGGCAGGAATAAAAAAAAATAACATACCCATCAATGAAGTCATAAAAATTTAACCTGGAAATGTGGGAATTAATCGGTTTTACGGCCGAACGCCCCTCCAAACTACAAAGCCAATATCAGTTCGGTAGCTCTGCAACATACACATTGCTCACTTAAGTAGTATATAACAGTTCCTCCAGCGCCATGAGTCAGAATGTAGTGGTGGTGCGACACGTCACCAAGTTGGTGGCTTTTAGCTTTATTGAACTTTAAATCTAATAAAAAAAGTATTCAAACTGCAGGAAACTTAGTTTTAACTAAAACAGCAGTATAAAATATTTTCTTATTGGGGACTTGTTCTCCGATTACTATATTTTTTCTACCTTTTTCGTTTTACTCAGGGGTTCATAATCCAAACTAGAGAACGTTACAAAAAAACTGCACACTTAAACTTTTATCCAGTTTATACTTTTTACAGCAACTGATAATGATTTACTATCAGTCGATTCCTTATATTACAGAATTTTTTTCTTGCGTTTTGCTTGTACGTTAATGAGAAATGAAGATGATTAGAATTTACTGTAAATTATGTGTAACTGCGTAAACATGACAGTGAACTCTAATAGGTGACAGGTAAAATGGGGCACAACTTGTACAGTTCTCGAATGCTTGCTTGTTGTTGCAGAGGCTCTGAACGGGATGGAGAAGGTGGCCGAGCACATAAACGAGATGCAGCGCATCCACGAGGAATATGGAGCCATTTTCGATCACCTGTTTCGTCAGCACCAAAAATCTTGCAAGCAGGTATTATGTATTTCCGAACAAAAAGAATGTGTTCGAATACAAAACGGTAATTTTAAAGAAAACAAATTTTTTTTTAGGTATGGAAATCAGCCTGTTCATTTCAAACGTGTCTTACAAACGTTTTCCCGATGAAATCCCAAATATTTTTACGTCCATAGTTAAGATAAAATGGGTTAACTTTACACATGTTTAGTGATGAATGCTTTACTGTAGTGAATTTAAAGAATATGTTTCCTTTCGTGGTTCTTGTTTACTTAATTGCAGGTAGATTACAATCCTATGCTGTATTTATCACCTTAGAAGCACCTATATCGAGTGAGTTCTTTCTGCTATGGCAGCAACTACAAACAAAAAAATCATTACGCTCATGCCTAACAAGTGGTAACTACTTTGCTAAAAAAAAATCTAAATTTATTTGTTGCTAAAATTCAAAAAAAAGTTGATTGTGTGTTTTTTATTATGGTGGATACCACAGTAATTTTTTAACGTTCTTTGAATGGTTCTTGCAATGGGAAGATTGATTCAAGATGTTGTTTGGGACATGCGCCAATAGCCTATTTCCCAAATATCATCTTGAAGAACATTCTTAAGATGTTTTAAGTGTTTTATGTGATTTTGGGAAGAACTAGACACGAAAATATACAAAACTTAAGTAATTATTGGAATTTACCCTTTTTTTTCCTATTTTCTCAGATTTTTTAGTAATCTTATTGGCGCTAGAAGCCAACTCAAAATAACTAAACCCTTACCGCAGACAGAACATTTAAGAAATATTTATAAACTAAATTTTATTTGAAATTTTATTCATTGAGTTTATAAATGCATTTTAGCAATATGAATATTTTAATCAAATGAGTGCAGTTTTGGACAAAAATTTGTGCCCCTTTTCAGGACTTTTTTTAATTATAAAAACATATCAATGATTTTAGACTAATATCAGTATTCAGTTGTTTTCTGCAACAACACTGAAACAATTTTTTTGGGAATCGATTATAAGAAAGTTCAGGAATCCTGTATTTTTAAGGTGAGAAACTATGTTCTGAGGTACATACATGTACACTAAGTGGCTGGGATAGTTTAGTTATCATGCCCCGTGGCAGAGGTAAATGATTTGACCACAAATAGCAATACGACTCAAACATGAATACGATTTGGTACTCAAGGGGTTTTAAATCCATTTTCGTATTAAAAGGACCTGTACCCTTAAGATTTTTTGCATTATTATGAGACGTAGAAACCTTTTTTTACGATTGCTGGATTGTTTATTTTACTTAATACTGTTGTCTTTAAAATCTCCAAGCTCAAAATATTTTTTTCCTGGGTTATTTCCTAGAATCTGGTTTTAGTAAACAAAGGTAGCATTATAAGAGACTAATCAAACAGAGGCATTAACTAAAGGAGGACCATACACAAATAAATTTAAAGAAAATTTTCTGACAGCTCAATCAGTCCATTTTTATAACGTGTAGTAGATTTTTCAAATATAGTAATAGTACGATAAATGTTTTTTTTTATATATTAACAGTGGGTGTTATAGATTATATGCTTAAAATATTTTGTGCATTATTTTAAAATCGCACAGTAGTGAAACGTATCTTAAAATTCAACTGGACATAGCTGCGCACCAGGCAATCTGAATTTCTGTCTCTGTTTTACACCCCCTACCTTTGGACGAATTACATTTCTCCTTCTGCGGCTGAACTTTTTCCACCACATGTGGCATATTGTATTGTATAGTTACGAACCCTTACATTTATGTTTTATTTTTCCAAGTGATTTTTTGGAATAGTTTTTAATTTATATTATTCATTAAGCTTCCTTAATTTATTGTATTCAATAGTGTGGTCCCAATGTTCAGTGTAAAAGTGTTTTATTTTTAAAATGTAGTGTAATAACACGAGTAAATTGAAAACCGGCCTAGTGCTGAATTTTGTTCGTGTATAAAATAAGATAAATAAAATAAATAAATTCTTCAGCGCAGCCCTCCCCTACTAAGGTTTCCTGTCGCCCCGCCCTTTCTTGATTGGTAAATTCCAAGGTTATTGGAGAGGTGGTTGCCTCAGACGGGCGCGCATCTTTCTGCGCAGGCAGCGGAGTGATGTCACGTGCTGTCCACCGCCTCGACTTTGCTCCCGTCCCGTCACCCAAGTAGGGGATGGAAGGGATAATCTACGACCTCGACAGACCTTCGACCACTTCCCCTGCACTGCTTTGACCTCCCTCCACGAGACCGCCTGCCAGCCTTGGTCCGCCCCACAGAAACACCACTGTTCCCATTGGCAGTGGCCTCTTCTCTCTCATTGGTTAGCTATCTCATAAATAACGAACGTCACGGTAACAGCCCCGGAACCCTTGAGGGGCGGCCCGGACTGATAGAGCTCATGCGAACTGGGTATTAGGCGCTCGTAACTTTGTGGGTGGTGAGGAAAGTTTTCTGCAGTATTACAAATGCATTGATATGTTTAAAAAAAAGTGTGTTACGGGTTAACAAGCAATTCACTCTCCTGTCGTTTCTCGAGAATATTTTTTTTTTTGTGTGTTTAACAGAACACATAACGACTGAATTTCTTAAATTTGGTTTTACTAAATAACATTCTATACTTTTAATGAGTTTTTCTGTCATTAATTTGAATAGAGATATAATTTCTTAGGAGCAAGTATCAAAGCATTTAATGTACATATATTGCTTTAATAATTATAAAGACATTGCTATTAAAATAATATCCACGGAATTACACTTAAAAAATAGTGGTGTGTTTAAAAAATATTTATTTATAATTCGAATTTTTTTACCTAATATTAGTGTACTTACACCAGTAAATTGTAGGTATATTTGCTTACGTACTTGCTTTTACACGAAACAGTTTTGAATGAACACTGACTCGGCCAGTGCCGTAACTTGGCGAAAACTAAGAGGTATTTAAGTTACGAGATTATACAGTTATAAACGTACTGAAAAGTGTTCAGGTTATTTATTTTCCACAATTTTTCTTCATCAGAAGTTTTTAGTGAGCATTTGAAAACTTTGATATTTTGTAACTATTATATATAATTCTTCTATTTGATGACATCTATTTTCATTATATATATTAATAAATAAATATCTCCTATATCCAAATAAATATCTCCATTATCACCAAAAATGCTTACAACGCTGACTATTTTTTTATTCTGTGAATTAGTTACATCAAATTTAGGATTCTGCTCTGTGATTTCAAATTCCATTAAGAAGAAAAGCTGAAAACGTTTAGGAAATATATAAACTGAAATAATTAAACTTTGTTTTTAATTGTAGCCTATTTAATCTATGATTTCACCATACCACACAATATTTAAAATATAGGCGCTAAGATTTAGATAAATGATTCGTTTTTTAAAATTTTCTCTCTTTGCCTTACTATTGAAAAATAATCGAGCATACTTCGCTAAAGATTCCAAAACACAAATGTAGAAGTATAAACCATCACTCAGAACTGGAAAATTTATAAGCTGCTGTAGTGGTAATGAGAACTATATTTGTGGCAAAATCGATCCTTTCAAACTGAACAAACAATATCTCTGCGGCGCGGATGACATGCAACGTGGATGACATGCAACGTGGATGACGTACGGCACGAGTGATGTGCCTTGCGGGCGACATGCGACGCGCGTAACGTGCGATGCGACAGGTTGCTTATATTACGCAAAACATGAATATCGCGTGACACTTATTTCGGAACGCATACTATAATGCGACAACGAACAAAAGAGCGTTCTCAGATTTTCCTCTGCGCATCCACAGACTTCCCCCATCACGGGGGGAAAGGAGGGGTGGCAAACCAACCCATCACGCCTGAGCCCGTCTTACATGAACACCAACGGCGTACTTGTGCATTTCATTTCAGCATTTTACCATAGTGGCAACTAAATTGCGCCTCAGAATTTTTAATTTTTTTTTCCAGATTAAAGTCTACGTCCCTCATGGCATAGCATTATTGTTATTGTTTTTCCCATTTTGATGTTTAATTTTATAATGGTGTTTTGATTGAAGATTCATGTATCGACTCGTCGTTTAAATCACAAACATTTAAAGGCTCATTCAAATGCATGGCTAAAAAAAATTAAATTCACCGAGTCTAATTTATTGCGTAGGAAGTTAAAAATTATATTTGCTCAAAGGTTATACCGAAGTGGTTTAGAATCCATTTTAAATGTGAGTACTGCTTGAAAACATTGAAACAGGCATAGAAAATAACCACTTCGTAGACAAGGAAAAAAAGCTAGCCCACTTTAACATACTCACCTATTCCGAATCACAAAGACTGCTTTCCTCACTGTCTGTATCGCTTGCAGTGTCCGTGTCACTTGAACATCCGACATTTATTATTATTTTATTAATTTCAATGTCAATTCTCCTGTCACTGTTAACATAGTCCACTTCAATATTTTTCACATGCTTGCAACACTCTTTCCATTTGTCCACAGAACAGCTGCTGAACAATTCATCACACAATTTTCTTTTATCATCTAGCGATGAAGAGATTACTTCCCGAATTTTGTTTTTGATGTCTGCTCATACCAGCTCAATCGGATCCAAATCAGCATGGTATGGAAGCAGGCGAATGACATCATGGCCACTCTCCGTGATTAACGCATCTATTTTCAATTGTTTCTTTACCGGCGCACTTTTTACTAAAATAAGAAGACTCGCTTTGGTCATTGTTAAAGAGAATGAAATATTGTTTTTTGCTAGCCAGTTTTGGATGTCTTGTTTTAAGGATGCTGCTGTAGGTTTTTTTGTTTAGCTGTGAATTATATAAACTGGCGTTGTCCAGAGCAACACATTTTTCAGGTAAATTTGGCAGTAATTTACTTTTCACCTACATTGAAAAGTTTTCAAAATTCATATCGTCGTGGTTATCTCCAGATTTTTGTTTTGACTTAAAAATAAGTAAGGCATGGTACGAGAACACAGGTGCGACTGTGTTTTCGTACCATGTGCGTCTCTGCCTGAGGACGGGAGCAGATAGCAGTTCCCGAAACGTCGCTTGTTTCTGTTTTGGAAAACTATTGCGTTTGTTACATTTTTCGTTTTGTTGTGTTTTGTCTCGTTTCAACTGTGCTGAATTTTTTTGGGGTTCAATTCATTATTTGCGGGGTTTTTTTCCGTTCTCTTAGTCCATTTTTCTTTGTTTTTTCTTTGTTTGTCGACCATATTCCTGTTATGGAATATTATGTGGTGTATAAAGCCTGTTGAAAACAGCAATTTTTGCTTAGTTTATGTTTATTTTCTTTTGGTTTTTTGTAGTTTTCTTCTACAAACATACATGTGCTTAGCAATTGCGTATGTCCAAAAGCTTACATCAAGTTATGCACTCCCATTGCACAAATCTTTCAAAGATAATACAAAATTATAATTGTTTCTGGGAAATGTAGGTACTATATAGTTTTTAATAACCATGTCAAAAATAATTTATTTGGGAAACTTAGCATACTATTTTTTGGATAGAGCTTTTATAATTTACACATTTATTTATGTGCCTTGAAAACACGAAGAATGTTTGCTGTAATATCGACATCAACCCATAATACGTCTCTCTGAAAGCCAGTGTGCTTCAATCAAGCCACATAGATTCGAATATTTCATGCATTTTTAAGGCTAACCTAATAGTTCTAAAATTATTAAAAACTTTTGTTATAACTAATAATTTTAAAAGATTTCTGTCGTGTTATTATCCTAATGTAACAATTTATGTATGAACTTTAACGACCACAATATCAGTGTGGCCAAACTAATTGCGGTAGGAAAGTTCAACAGTAAAAATATTACTATATACTATAGTTAACCTTGTAATTGAGTAGTATAGTTTGGTATGTCCGGACACAGGGTTCTGGGTGAGGTGCCAAGTTGCCGACCGCCATCTTGGATTTTGACGTCACGGCGGCCATCTTGGATGACCTTGACCCCGGCGGCCATCTTGGATCCGCCATCTTGAATGACGTCATCGTCGCCATTTTGTTTTCTCGAACATTCCGTCATTTTGTTTCCCGCAATTTTGAATGATGACAATCAAGTTGCAATTTCCGTTACGGCTGCCATCTTGAAAATATTTATTTTTATAGGATTATAAATAAATTTAAAATTTATACAAAAAATTTAATAATTAAAATTTGATTCCAATTTTTTTAAAAAATGTTGCAATTTCCGTTACGGCCGCCATTTTAAAAAAAAACCCGTAGTTTTTATGTTAGAAAATCGTGAAATTTTTTAAAATTTATTTATAAATAAAAGTAAACAATCGAATTTAATAATAAAAATTTATTTTAAAAAATTAAATATATATATTTTTTTAATGTACACTTACGTCATGGAGCTCGGAGTCCTCGGGTCGAACCTGGCGAGGTAAAAAAAAATGGCGACAGGTCCTTCTCCCACAGAGGCCGCCGGCAGACTGACCTCTCACCACTTATGTCACGGTATATATCGTCAGCTAGTATGATGTCATGTCCGCCATCTTGAAAATCTTTATTTATTATCCGATTATAATAAAAAAATTATTACAATTAAAAAAATTAAATTATCAAATTTCCAATTAAAAATCTTTAAAAACAATCATTAGTTCTAGAAATTTGGCATGTTTTGTAATGCCCGCCATCTTGGATTACTATGAAATCATCGCTACACTTTATGTTATGTCCGCCATATTGGATTCCAGAATGTTGCACTATTTTTTATGGCCACCATCTTGATAACTGCAATGTTTATGCTAGAAATTTTGAAAAAAATTTCAAAAATTAAAATAAAAATTTATTCATCAAATTTTAATAAAATAATATTTTAAAAACGCAATTAAGCCTTGAAGTCATCAGTTCGAACCTGGTAAGATCCAAAATTTAAAAAAAACGTCCACAGATCCTTCCTCCACAGTAGCCATCGGCAGACTAACCTCCCACCACTAATACCAAGGTATATATCGTCATGTCCGCCATCTTGTTTCATCTGCTGGAAGCCACCATCTTGTTTTCGTCTGCTAGAGTGTGCTGACATCATGTTAGTTTAATTCTTACCAGCTAGAGTGCAGTAATTATTTATTATTAATACTGTGACACCCGCCATCTTTTCATTTAGGCGCCATTTTTGAATTGTGTAATTAGTTAGCTAGAAATTTGGGAAAAATTCCAAAATTCACCAAAAAAAAATTGCAATCAATTTACAGATTGATTCGATCAGTTCCTGTCCTTGGTTCGATACTCGAGCCTTGCAATAGTGTTTAATTTTATGTAAAAAATATTAATTTCAATGAATCATGTTCAAAATCCTAAAAGAGACTAAACATCCTCTACTACCACCCTACAGTAAGCCATTATGTCCGCCATCTTGAAAATTTGTATTTGTTGACCCACAAATTTGCAAAAAATTCTAATATTCACCGAAAAAATTACTAATTAATTTACTGATTGAATCGATCCTTGAACAATGCACAAAATGGAGTAATTTAATTTAAAATACCACAAAAGGGACATGTTAGAGAAATTAATTACCACAAATTCATTTTCAATCTTAAACTTTATTACATAAATTCTACACTACTACAAGTACAAAAAACAGGCAATTTACTAAAGTCTTGAGCAATTGTCGATTTCTGCATCTGCTACCCAGCGAGGAGGAAAGCTTCACCACTTAACGTAGGATCGTCCATTTCTACATTTTATAAATATTCTCCACCAAGTACGTATCGGGATACAACGTAGGCTGAATCTCTTTGGCATAGAATCCGCCACGAATAGGTTTGTGGTCCAAATCTACGAGGTAGTAGGTCCTAGGCTCCGATTCACGAACATGTGTCACACGGAAAAGTTCAGGACTCCAGTTCGCAGTGAAAATTTTCTCGAAGATGGCTTTCTGCTTGGAGATTCGCACAATGTCACCGACGTTAGATTTAAGCATTCGTGGATCTTTCTTCTTTGTGTTGGAAAACACTGTTTGAAGCAGATGATTGTTCGTTACTTCCTTTGGCTTTAGTTTCGTGGTAGAATGCACTGTAGAATTATACTCACCTATTAGTTTCGTCAATATGTCAACCCACTTGTAATTTCCATTAACCATGAACTGTCGCCACATCTTGGAATGCAAAGTTCTGTAAAACCTTTCGACAATGGAGGCTTTGACATTACTAAATGTAGAGTAGTGTTTGATGCCATACTTATTCATCAAAGACTTAAAGGTTGCATTGTACAATTCATTCCCGAAATCCGTTTGCAGGTGCGATGGTAAACTACCATCACACAAAATATTGTCCATGGCATTGGCTACTTATGTTGCAGTCTTTGATTTTACAGGTCTAGCCCAAGCGAACTTGCTATAAACATCGATGACTGTCAACATGTACTTGAAACCTTTATTCAATCGGGAATATGGAATCATCTCAACAAGGTCCGCCTGGAATAAATCATCAATTCCGCGAACTATGACTTTGCGACGAAGGTATTTTCGTCTAGCAGGAGTATGAAGTTCGTGAGCGATTCCGGTTCTACTCACTGTACATAGCCGGCTTCCCACAGTTCTTCGAGTATGGAGACTATTTCGTTGATGTTTTAATAGTTTCCTGCACCAAGCGAAGCGTGTAATAGTCTAAGACGATCAACTAAATCATTGGGGTCGTCCCAATACACATAGTCAAAGTTTTGACCACTTTCATGGTTTTTTAAACCTTCACCATGTATTGTTAGTTCACAGAAGAGATTAGCGGGAATGTCGATTTTTTCATGATCTTCGTCTTTATATATGCCACTATCTGGATCGTCATTGTGAAAATGTGCATTGGTTATCTCTAGTAGTTTTTAGTAATCTTGTAAATCTTTGTGAGAATATCCTTAAGGCTCCTTGCGAAATAGCAATTCGTACAGACCCGGAGTCCCGCAATTTTGAACTCTTCTATGCGCACAATATTTCCTGGTAGAAAGTCTATTTCTTTAGAACCGAGGAACCACTTATTATGTTTTCTGTACACTCCATAGGTCGTGTCATTATTCCGACTCGTAAACGATATCAGGTATGGACGGACTATCGCATTTACTTGGTGTCCCGTTTGCGGTATTTTTTTCTTGTACATGGACTCTGTACTCGTAAAGTCCTTTTCTTCTTGATCTGGTTAATACTTTCTTTTCTTTACAGTTGACATTTCATCTTAAACTTCTGCCTTCACTGTGATGGTTGGTTCTTCCTTATTTTTAAGTTCGTCCAGACGACTAGTGATTGGCTTAATTATATCTTCATTTTCCATCTCACGTGCAAGTCTGGTTCTTATAGCAAGTATATATTTTTCACGGACATACTATATAGCATGATGAAGGTCACTGGCCAAGTCCGACATTGTACTGGCTGAAAACATATTGCATGATCCCCTTTTATATTTTTTTTATTCGTTCGCAGAAACTTCTTTCTTGTATTTGGCTAAATCCGAATTTGTTGACAAGTGAGTTAGTGATGCATTCAGAATACTTTGGAAAGTCCTCAAATCGTCACGTCTTTGTGCATTCGATACTTCGATCATGTCACGAATGCGAGAATCCGAGGCTTCCACGCGCTGGTCGATGGCTAGCAGGTACCTACTCTAGTAATTCGTTTTACACACTTTCTACTTTTTGAGCCAGTAGTTGAATGTATTTGAGGATATCGTCGTCGTGAGACTTGAGAGTAGTACGTAAGTCTCGACTGCCACGGCCGAATTTCGAAATGCTATGACTCATGTTTGATGATAAACTGATCGAAACCCTGTCTGTACCTAACCTTATATAGAGGCTAGTCCTTGACTGTAACTAGGAATCCATGCTTGTTTTTCCAACACAAGGAGGTCATGTCTTTGAATTCCTGGAATGTCATGTCGGTGTTTACGTGTTCGTCATAAGCGTGACGTGAATAAGGTTCATCCATGCGAAAAAGTACTATAACGTTCGCGTTGTCACGTACCAGATGCTTGGGAATACGACTGTACGTCTGACATAGGTAAATACAGTCCACTTTGGCATGCCTACCCATTGAAAAGTACTCTTGTATTATGCCTTGCTTATCGCACACGGCATCGTCGAAAATAAACACGGAATTGGCTCTTGCTTCTCCAGGAGGCACAACATCCTCATTATCATTAAACGGAAAGAACTCCAGACCGTTCACCGATCGTAGAATCCTTGCTAGGCGCTGGTACTTTGGCTGTAGCAACGATTTGGAATAGAGGTACACATTTTAGAACCTAAGACGGTTTGGTTCCTCTAATAAACTCAGTAGAACGCACGTTTTGCCACAGTTGGACGGACCTGCCATTGTGCATCGTACGGTAGAAGGCAACAGTAAGCCATGACGCACTTCGTCGTCTCGTGTCATGTGCACGGGCAAACACACTTCTTGCTTGAAGACTTGCATTGTACTGACGAAATTGTATAAAAGTAAATAAATTTATAATTTCTGGTCAGTTGTGCGTAATGATTCGAAGAGGTAAGAACGAAAAACACATCGGTGCAGGACTCATGAACTCGCTGATAAACAATCTACCATTCGAGCTACACATTCCCGGCTACAGGTTCTGCGGCCCTAGCACTAAACTAGCGAAAGTGTTAGCTCGTGGTGACGTGGGCATTAATTCTCTCGACGAAAACTGCAAGCAGCACAATATTGTATATTGAGGCTACTGCGCCAGGATGCAGGATGTGGTGTTTGGTATTGGTGTCCGCCATCTTGGATTGTGACGTCATGGCAGCCATTTTTGACTCAAAATTCCTCAAAATTCCTCAAAAATGACTCAAAATGACTCAAAAATTTATCGTTTTCTTCCACAAAAATTCGAAAATTAGGATTTCGAAAAACCACAAAAGTCGTTTTGCCTTAAAAACCACGAAATTCCTAATATAGGCTTATGCATCCATGTCTACAGCCTCCGATAAGACTCTTTTAGGATAATGACGTCACCATTGCAATTTTCGTTAAGGCAACCATCTTGAAAATCTTTATTCATTATCCGATTTTAATAAAAAAAAAATTAAAATTTATAAAAAATTCAGCCCCCGTTTAGCCATTTCTAGGAATAAGGATACCATGACCGCCATCTTGGATTATGACATCACCGTTGCAAATTCCGTTATGCACACCATTTTTAAAATCAGCAATTTTTATGTTAGAAAATCGGGAAAAAATTTTATAAATCATAAAAAAATTAAATAATTGAATTAAATAATAAAAATCTTAAAAACCACTGTTGCACTTATCGTTATGGTCGCCATATTGGATGATATAAACATTGCATGTTTCGTTACACCCTCCATCTTGGTTGAGTAATATGTCATCGTTACAAATTATGTTACGACCGTTATATTGGATCCTTTTAATTTTGCATGTTTCGTTATGGCCGCCATCTTGTAAATCTTTCTTTATTATCCGATTTTAATGAAAACAAGTTCAAAATTCATCAAATAATTAACTTATTAGAAATCTGATTGATTAAATCGATTCTTGTCCTTTGTTCGAAACCGGCGAGGGCAAAAAATAAAAAAAATCATCAGATCCTTCCTCCACAGAAGCCACCTACAGACTGACCTACTACCAAAATCGAGGTATATATCGTCCGCTGGTATGACGTAATGTCCGCCATTTTGTCTTCGTCCGCTGGAGACCGTCATCTTGTTTTCGTCAGCTAGAGTATGCTGGCGACATGTTAGTATAATTTTTTGTTCACCATACCTTTAACCTCGTCTGTTGGCATTGGACTTTGTCATTGACCTTGAAATTTGACCTTGACCTAAAACTTTGACCTTGACCTTGAACCTTGACCTTGAACTTTGAACTTGACCTTGAACTTTGACCTTGACCTTTAACTTTGACCTTGACCTTGAAATTTGACCTCTACCTTGATCTTTGACTTTGACCTTGACGTCCATCATGGATCCGTCATTTTATGTTCAGTACATGCTACCAGGAGCTACCACCTGATAGTGGTCATTGCCACCATCATGTTTTCGTCTGCTGGAAGACACTATCTTGTGTGTACTCGTCTTACCATCATGCTAGTTTTATTCTAGCCTGCTACAGTGCAGTAATCATTTATTATTACTGAGGTGCCCGCCATCTTGAAATTTGGGCGCATTCTTGAAATCATGTAATTATTTAGCTAGAAATGCGGGAAAAATTCCAAAAGACTCCGAAAAAATCAATTATGAATTTACAAATTGAATCGATGGATTCCTGTCCAGGGTTCGATTCTTGACCAGTGACAGTTGTAACTAATTATTAAATAAATTTTAGATTCTGTTTTCCATTACCTTTCGCGGAGTTTATTAATCATTCACTCTACGAAAAACAACTCGTCAATATACCTGACCATCGAATTAATACAGTGCCGATTAGACTATTATGAAAGTCTAATTTTTCAATAATCTGAATAACCTATAAGCCGTTCAAGTACAAAGCCACACATATAAACCAATTGTCTTCAGTCCATGAGACCGAGTCATGTCATTATCAGACGTATAGGCTAGTCATTTCAGGACCGCATGACCTTCGTCCTTAGCTAATTATATTCAATTAATCCATCGTGACATTTTTTATACATACTAAAGGACCAAATGACCTTGAAAAATATTTTTGTAACACCAAGAGTTTTTAAACTAGTATATATTCAATCACTACATCTTGTACTACGCGCAATCAACAAAAAGGAAGAACCGTCAACCAAAAGGCAGCGCATTTGGAAGCAACGTCAACAAAAAGGAAGCACATTTGGAAGCACCGCCAACGAAAAGACGGCACATTTGAAAGCACCGACAACGAAAAGGCAGCACCAACAACGAAAAAGCAGCACATTTGTCATTGGCTCCAACAGTCTTTTGGCTCCAATAGTCATTGGCTCCAATAGTCATTGGCTACAATATTCATTGGCTCCAACATTCATTAGCTCCAATATCCATTGGCGCCATCAGTCTATTGTTTCCATCAGTCTAGTGACTCCATCAGTCATTGGCTCCAACAATCTTTTGTCTCATCAGCTCCAAATATATTTGGCTAGAATTCTAAGAGTCTAATAGACTATGAGGCCACAATACTACGAGTCTAAAAGGATCTAGCTAGTTACGAGTTATACTAGTCTACGAGCCATGTGGTTACGAGACTACGTGACTACGAATCTTTAAGTTTACGAGACTGCGAGGCTACAGAGCTACGAAGCTTCTAGAACACGAGTTTACGTGACTGCGAGGATAGAGGACTACAAGTCTGCATGAGTACTTGACTACGAAGCTACTCGTCTACAAGGCTTCTGTCTTCGTCGGAATTTTCTCTTTTGCTCCAACTGCACCACCAGCATTATGTTATAAGATTACATGGCTACTTGCTTACGTAGCTTCAAGTCTACGAGGCTCCAATGAATCATGACTACGTGACTACGAGCCAAGAGGTTACGAGACTATGCGATTGCGAGTCTTAAAGGTTACGTGATCGCGAGGCTATAGGCCTACATAGCATCCAGAACGCATGGTTACGAGACTGCATGACTAATTGGCCGCGTGGGTACGAAACTTCATGACTCTAACTGACTACAATAGCAACATTCAGTGGTGAGAGTTAATTCCTGCAAAGGTACTTGTTGCAAGTAGTTCCGCTTTTCATCATCAGATGTCGCCACGTGTTGCTTGCAGGTAAATAATATTTATTTCTTTGCTGCATTACTAATTGGGCGCGTGGATACGAAACTTCATGTCTGTGACTACAATAGCACCATTCAGTGGACTACGTGACTACGAATCTTTAAGTTTACGTGACTACGAAGCTACAGATCTTTGAAGCCTCTAGAAAACGAGTTTACGTGACTACGAGGATACAGGACTACAAGTCTGCATGAGTACTTGACTACGAAGCTACTCGACTACAAGGCTCCAATTGCTGCATATGTCTTCGTCGGAATTTTCTCTTTTGCTTCAACTGCACCAGCAGCATTATGTTATAAGATTACAAGTCTACTTACTTACGTAGCTTCAAGTCTACGAGGCTCCGATGCATCATTACTACGAGACTACGAGCCATTAGGTTACGAGACTATGCGATTGAAATTCTTTACGGTTACGTGATCGCGAGTCTATAGGACTACGAAGCTTCCAGAACGCGTGGTTACGAGACATCATGACTATTTGGCCGCGTGGCTACGAAACTTCATGTATCTAACTGACTACAATAGCACTATTCAGTGGTGAAAGTTAATTTATCTCATGCAAAGGTACTTGTTGCAAGTGGTTCCGCTTTTCAACAACAGATGACGCCACGTGTTGCTTGCAGGTAAAAAATATTTATTTATTTTATGCGGGATGCGGGATGCTCACTATCCATCGCATAAGCTGGATGGCTTCGATAGTCTCCAAGGCGAAGGAAGTTCGTCCTTCGTGTTATTGCTTCTCAGATTTCTCACGGTCCGCCATCTTGGATCGCGACGTCACGGCGGCCATCTTGGATGGGTTAGACCTTGACCTTTGACCGAAACCGCAGGAATGATCGCAAGCACAACGAGAAAACCATAATAATATTGACATGGATAATCGGGAGTACTTGAGAAAACTGACACTCGTTTTCTTTGATAACATTAAATTTAAAAATTTATAGTTAAAACAATATTACAAAAAATACATAAAATTCTGGCTTGAGAACTTCTCATTGATAAGCAAAGATAGAGTTCTAGTTCAAGCCAGAATTTTATGTATTTTTATAATTTTGTTTTTAATATTTTTTTTTAATTTTATGTTATCGAAGAAAACGTGTGTCGGTTTTCTCCGTGTGCTTCAGATTATCCATTACAATATTATGATGATTTTCTCCGTGTGCTCCTGATAATTCTTATCAAAATTTTGAATGGTTTTTTTCCGTTTGCTTGCGTTCATTCCTGCGGTTTCGGTCAAAGGTCAAGGTCACACCCATCCAAGATGGCCGCCGTGACGTCGCAATCCAAGATGGCGGACCGTGAGAAATCTGAGAAGCACTAACACGAAGGACGAACTTCCTTCTCCTTGGAGACTATCGAAGCCATCCTTCTTATGCGATCGATAGTGAGCATCCCGCATCCCGCATAAAAGAAATATATATTATTTACCAGCATGCAACACGTGGCGTCATCTGATGTTGAAAAGCGAAACTACTTGCAACAAGTACCTTTGCATGAGATAAATTAACTCTCACCACTGAATAGTGCTATTGTAGTCAGTTAGAGACACGAAGTTTCGTATCCACGCGCCCAATTAGTCATGCAGTCTCGTAACCATGCGATCTGGAAGCTTCGTAGTCCTATAGCCTCGCGATCACGTAACCTTGAAGACTTGTAATCGCATAGTCTCGTAACCTCATGGGTCGTAGTCTCGTAGTCATGATGCATTGGGGTCTCGCAGACTTGAAGCTACCTAAGCAAGTAGCCTTGTAATCTTATAACATAATGCGGGTGGTGCAGTTGGAGCAAAAGAGGAAATGTGACGAAGACAGATGCGGCAATTGGAGCCTTGTAGACGAGTAGCTTCGTAGTCAAGTAATCATGCAGACTTGTAGACCTCTATCCTCGCAGTCTCGTAAACTCGTTTTCTAGATGCTTCGTAGCTCTGTAGCCTTGCAGTCTCGTAAACTTGAAGATTCGTAGTCACGTAGTCTTGTAACCACTTGGCTCGTAGTCGCGTAGACATGATGTCTTGGGACCTCGTAGAATTGTAGCTACGTATCCAAGTAGCCTCGTAGACTTGAAGCTACATAAGCAAGTAGCCTTGTAATCTTATAACATAATGCTGCTGGTGCAGTTGAAACAAAAGAGGAAATGTGACGAAAACAGATGCGGCAATTGGAGACTTGTAGTCGAGTAGTTCGTAGTCAAGTACTCATGCAGACTTGTAGTCCTGTATCCTCGCAGTCCCGTAAACACGTTTTCTAGAGGCTTCGAAGCTCTGTAGCTTCGCAGTCTCGTAAACTTGAAGATTCGTAGTCACGTAGACCACTGAATGGTGCTATTGTAGTCACAGACATGAAGTTTCGTATCCACGCGCCCAATTAGTAATGCAGCAAATAAATAAATATTATTTACCTGCAAGCAACACGTGGCGACATCTGATGAAAAGCGGAACTACTTGCAACAAGTACCTTTGCATGAGATAAATTAACTCTCACCACTGAATGTTGCTATTGTAGTCAGTTAGAGTCATGAAGTTTCGTACCCACAAGGCCAATTAGTCATGCAGTCTCGTAACGATGCGTTCTGGATGCTATTAGGCCTATAGCCTCGCGATCACGTAACCTTTAAGACTCGCAATCGCATAGTCTCGTAACCTAATGGCTCGTAGTCACGTAGTCATGATGCATTTGAGCCTCGTAAACTTGAAGCTACGTAAGCAAGTAGCCATGTATTCTTATAACATAATGCTGGTGGTGCAGTTGGAGCAAAAGAGAAAATTCCGACGAAGACAGATGCGGCAATTGGAGCCTTGTAGACGAGTAGCTTCGTAGTCAAGTAATCATGCAGACTTGTAGACCTCTATCCTCGCAGTCTCGTAAACTCGTTTTCTAGATGCTTCGTAGCTCTGTAGCCTTGCAGTCTCGTAAACTTGAAGATTCGTAGTCACGTAGTCTTGTAACCACTTGGCTCGTAGTCGCGTAGACATGATGTCTTGGGACCTCGTAGAATTGTAGCTACGTATCCAAGTAGCCTCGTAGACTTGAAGCTACATAAGCAAGTAGCCTTGTAATCTTATAACATAATGCTGCTGGTGCAGTTGAAACAAAAGAGGAAATGTGACGAAGACAGATGCGGCAATTGGAGACTTGTAGTCGAGTAGTTCGTAGTCAAGTACTTATGCAGACTTGTAGTCCTGTATCCTCGCAGTCCCGTAAACTCGTTTTCTAGAGGTTCGAAGCTCTGTAGCTTCGCAGTCTCGTAAACTTGAAAATTCGTAGTCACGTAGACCACTGAATGGTGCTATTGTAGTCACAGACATGAAGTTTCGTATCCACGCGCCCAATTAGTAATGCAGCAAAGAAATAAATATTATTTACCTGCAAGCAACACGTGGCGACATCTGATGAAAAGCGGAACTACTTGCAACAAGTACCTTTGCATGAGATAAATTAACTCTCACCACTGAATGTTGCTATTGTAGTCAGTTAGAGTCATGAAGTTTCGTACCCACAAGGCCAATTAGTCATGCAGTCTCGTAACCATGCGTTCTGGATGCTATTAGGCCTATAGCCTCGCGATCACGTAACCTTTAAGACTCGCAATCGCATAGTCTCGTAACCTAATGGCTCGTAGTCACGTAGTCATGATGCATTTGAGCCTCGTAAACTTGAAGCTACGTAAGCAAGTAGCCATGTATTCTTATAACATAATGCTGGTGGTGCAGTTGGAGCAAAAGAGAAAATTCCGACGAAGACAGATGCGGCAATTGGAGCCTTGTAGACGAGTAGCTTCGTAGTCAAGTAATCATGCAGACTTGTAGTCCTCTATCCTCGCAGTCACGTAAACTCGTGTTCTAGAGGCTTCAAAGATCTGTAGTTTCGCAGTCACATTAACTTAAAGATTCGTAGTCACGTAGTCTTGTAACTTAATGGCTCGTATACTTGTATAACTCGTAACAAGCTAGATCCTTTTAGACTCGTAGCCTTGTGGCCTCATAGCCTCTTAGACTCGTAGAATTCTAGCGAAATATATTTGGAGCTGATGAGACATAAGACTGTTGGAGTCAATGACTGTAAGAGCCAATGACTGATGGAGTCACTAGACTGATGGAAACAATAGACGGAAGGCGCCAATGAATATTGGAGCCAATGAATATTGGAGCCAATGAATATTGGAGCCAATGAATATTGGAGCCAATGAATATTGGAGCCAATGAATATTGGAGCGAATGAATGTTGGAGCCAATGAATATTGTAGCCAATGACTTTTGGAGCCAATGACTATTGGAGCCAAAAGACTGTTGGAGCCAATGACAAATGTGCTGCCTTTTCGTTGTTGGTGCTGCCTTTTCGTTGTTGGTGCTGCCTTTTCGTTGTCGGTGCTTCCAAATGTGCCGCCTTTTCGTTGTCGGTGCTTCCAAATGTGCTTCCTTTTTGTTGACGGTGCTTCCAAATGCGCTGCCTTTTCGTTGACGGTGCTTCCTTTTTGTTGATTGCGTGTAGTACAAAATGTAGTGATTGAATATTTACTAGTTTAAAACCTCTTGGTGTTACTAAACTATTTTTCAAGGTCATTTGGTCCTATGTATGTATAAGAATGTCACGATGTATTAAGTGAATATAATTAGCTAACGACGAAGGTCATGCGGTCCTGAAATGACTAGCCTATATTTCTCATAATGACTTGACTCGGTCTCATGGACTGAAGACAATTGGTCTATATGTGTGGCTTTGTACATGAACAGCTTATAGGTTATTCATATTATTGAAAAATTAGACTTTCATAATAGTCTAATCGGCACTGTATTAATTCGATGGTCAGGTATATTGACTTGAGTTGTTTTTCGTAGAGTGAATGATTAATAAACTTTGCGTTAGGTAATGGAAAACAGAATCTAAAATTTATTTAATAATTAGTTACAACTGTCACTGGTCATGAATCGAACACTGGACAGGAATCCATCGATTCAATTTGTAAATTCATAATTGATTTTTTCGGAGACTTATGGAATTTTTCCCGCATTTCTAGCTAAATAATTACATGATTTCAAGATGGCGGCCATATTTCAAGATGGCGGTCACCTCAGAAATAATAAATGATTACTGCACTGTAGCAGGTTAGAATAAAACTAGCATGATGGTAAGACGAGTACACACAAGATGGTGTCTCCAGCAGACGAAAACATGATGTTGGCAATGACCACTAGCAGTTGGTAGCTCCTGGTAGCATGTACTGAACATAAAATGACGGATCCATGATGGACGTCAAGGTCAAAGTCAAAGATCAAGGTATAGGTCAAATTTCAAGGTCAAGGTTAAAGTTAAAGGTCAAGGTCAAAGTTCAAGGTCAAGGTCAAAGTTCAAGGTCAATGACAAAGTCCAATGCCAACAGACGAGGTTAAAGGTATGGTGAACAAAAAATTATACTAACATGTCGCCAGCACACTCTAGCAGACGAAAACAAGATGACGGTCTCCAGTGGACGAAGACAAGATGGCGGTCAAGACGTCATACCAGCTGACGATATATACCTTGATATTGGTGGTAGGTCAGTCTGTGGGTGGCTTCTGTGGAGGAAGGATCTGAACTTTTTATTTTTATTTTTTGCCCTCACCGGTTTCGAACCAAGGACGGGTATCGATATAATCAATCAGAATTCTAATAAGTTAACTATTTGATGAATTTTGAACTTGTTTTCATTAAAATCGGATAAAAAATAAAGATTTTCAAGATGGCGGCCATAACGAAACATGCAACATTAATAGGATCCAATATGACGGTCGTAACATAAAGTGTAACGATGACATATCACTCAACCAAAATGGCGGGTGTAACGAAACATGCAATGTTTATATAATCCAAGATGCGACCATAACGATAAGTGCAACAGTGGTTTTTTAAGATTTTTATTATTTAATTCGATTATTTAAATTTTTTTTATGATTTACCAATTTTTTTTCCGATTTTCTAACAGAAAAATTGCGGATTTTAAAGATGGTGTGCATAACGGAAATTGAAACGTTTACGTCATAATTCAAGATGGTGGTCATGGTATCCTTATTCCTAGAAATGGCTTAACGGAGACTGAATTTTTTATAAATTTAAAAAAAAAATTTCCTTTAAAATCGGATAATAAATAAAGATTTTCAAGATGGCTGCCATAACGAAAATTCCAACGGTGACGTCATAATCCTAAAAGAGTCTTATCGGAGGCTTTAGACATGGATGCTTAAGCCTATATTTGGAATTTCGTGGTTTTTAAG
The DNA here is from genome assembly GCF_032445375.1 of Bacillus rossius redtenbacheri. Classification (NCBI taxonomy): domain Eukaryota; kingdom Metazoa; phylum Arthropoda; class Insecta; order Phasmatodea; family Bacillidae; genus Bacillus; species Bacillus rossius. The sequence goes on along the minus strand of NC_086331.1, from coordinate 89,852,825 downwards.
GCAAAACTACTTTTTTGGTTTTTCGAAATCCTAATTTTCGAATTTTTGTGGAAGAAAACGAGAAATTTTTCCTCAAAACGGGATTTTTTGAGTTATTTTGAGTCATTTTTGAGGAATTTTGAGGAATGTTGATTTAAAAATGGCCGCCGTGACGTCACAATCCAAGTTGGCGGACACCGATACCAACACCACATCCTGCATCCTGGCCCAGTAGCCCCCAATATACACTACTCAGCACGATATTGCCTATTCACTCAGCAAGGATCTGGAATCCAGACTCCTGGCCGACGAGATATTGGCACTGGAAGCCGAAGATATAAGTAAATCATCGAACTCGTGACAAGGAGAGCTTGGGGCGTTTCCAAAATCATGAAGGTTAAGAAGAAATGAGATAGCTCCATCAAGTCAAAGACTAATCCACGCACGTTCAAACGCAAAACCGGTGCAGGCGTACAAAAAGCCAAGAAAAAATACAGACTCTCGACAAGAAGATTATTGGAGGATTTCTTCCGTTGCTTTTATCTGCATTGGGTGCTCTCGGTGGCCTCATCGGTGCGACGAGCGGTATAGTGCGAGCAGTCAACACTTCGAAGAATGAATGCAAGCAGTTAAAAGAAGCACAACGACACAGTGCCAGTATGGAAGCCATTGCCATGGGTAAAAAAAAAAGGCGTGGGACTTTACTTGCAACCTCACAAATCAGGGCAAGGCATGAGAAAGAAACGAATGAAAAAATCCTAAGTTCTTTTCCGAGACGTCTGCTCACCAATATAGATTTAATCAAGTACGCTCAACAACTGAAAATACCAAATTTCCGAGGTGTGTTTATGCGGGACACTTTACCTAGCAAGCCAAAGACACGCGAGTGCGCCATAATTAATTTAGATACTAACATCGTCGGGTCATGGTACGCACTGGGTTGCGTACATAAAGTCCGGAAAAATTACCGAGTACTACGATAGCTTTGGTAATTTAATACCTCCGCCAGAACTTAGGCAGTACCTGGGCAGGACTACCACACTGTTCTATAATTACGAAACCGAACAGTCACCTAATCAATGAAACTGCGGGCACTTGTTCCTTCGCTTTTTAACCAAAAAAAGTATTTAGCTAACAAAAAAAATTTTTCTTATGAAATAACTGTACAGATATGAAAATGCATTAGTTTTGTCGATAACACTTACCTTGACAGGTCAAGCTTCAAGGCTGCGGGCGGTTCATTTCTCGCCCCTGGATTTAGACGGTGAATGGTGTATCGGACTCGTAGATTTTCAAACGTATAATGCCATACTGAATAACGACGAAGAAAATTGCAAGATCTGCTTCCTAAAAAATGATGGGTCCGCTCATGAAATACAGTTACCTGTTGGTTCTTACAGAATTGACAACATTGCAAATTACATCAGATAAATTTTACCACATGATGTAGACTTTCAACTGCGTGGAAATCCAAACACTCAAAAAAGCATTCTAACATGTAGTATAAATGTCGACTTTACGAAACCTGGGACCATAGGTACGATGCTCGGATTCGAACCAAAGGTGTGTGATACAGGAAGAACGTACGAATCTACGCATGTAATAAACATTTTGCTTGTGAATGTCATAAGAATAAACTGCAATTTGCAAGTGGAACGTATCTCAACGGGAGACTAAGCAACATGCTGCACGAGTTTTCGCCAATGGTCCCGCCAGGATATAAACTAGTCGAAGTACCGCAAAGTATTATTTACGTTCCAGTCGTCGTGAAGTGCGGACACGAAGTCGTCGTCAGACTCGTTGACAAGCGAGGACGATTGGTGAATTTTCAAGACAAAGAAATTACATTACGTCTGCACTTAAAGCGATGGGCATAAAGTTTGAGACACCGAACAGCTATAAAATAAATTGCATCGGCGTGAATAAGATCAGTTCTCTACCAGACATCGGTGCATTAACACCTGACAGCATAAAGTATTTTCTTAGTATTGAACAACTGCCGAATAAAAAATATGGAAGACGAAATCCTCAACGTGGAAGATCCGGTCATTTTTGATGACAGCATTACGAAAATGGAATTGCACGAGTACCAGCCTTTCCTGCTCGGGTCGTGCGCACTACCTTCAGAAGTACGCATTGCTGTACAGCACCAAGATAGCTGTACTTTACCTTCGCATTCATTTCTACGTATAAGAGGCTCGCTGACAAAAGCGGATGGTACGCATCCGACAACGACGTCAATATCCGGCAATGGTATTCTTCACCTAATCGAACGCATTACATATGTACTCAATGGCGTCGAGGTAGACCAGACGAGGGATGTAGTCATAACATATGCTATGAAAAATTACCTTTCGCACACGCGAAATGGACTGTCTGCTGCAAAGATGGCTGGTTGGGCTCTCGAAGATGAATATAAGCTTCCTGTTTATGCCGAAGGATAGTTCGAAGTTTGTGTTCCTCTGTCCATGCTTCTTGGATTCGCTGAGTACTACAAGCATATAATCATTAATTCGAAACAAGAGCTCGTACTGTTTCTAGCCAACACGCACATTAATGGAATTGTCGCCGCTGCAGAAAACCCTCAAGATGTCTTGCTAACACTACAGATAATCGAGTGGATGCTGCCCCACATCCAAGTGAGCAGGTTGAACGAGTAAAGATGCTGAAGAACATAGAAAATGGTAAGAACTTCAATGTACCGTTCCAGCCTGGAGCCTGGAAACTTATCCTGGCTTGCCTCATAGTCAGCATACCAATTGGATAGTAAAGTCCAGCATCGCTACGGAAAAACCAAGCTACATCATCGTCGGGCTTCAGACCGGAAGACTGCTCAATGCAGGAGTAAGTAGCTCCGTATTCGATAACTGTCAAATATGTAATGTAAAAATATTTTTAAACAGTGAAAGCTACCCATATGTTGATATGAACATGGACTTTGAAAATGGAAGATTTCTTCTCGCATATCAAATGTACGCCAAGTTTCAGCAAGCATACTATGGGCGGAGAAAGTCACCGATATTGAGTCCCGACCGTTTTAAGAACAAGGCCCCGTTAATCGTGTTTGACGTTTCCAAACAGGATGATCGAATAAATTCAAACATCATCGACTGTAGGATCGAGATATCTACTAGCAGAAATATGCCACCAAACACCTATGCTTTTTGTCTGATACTTCACGATCGGCTTGCAACGTATAATTGCAAAAAAAAAATTATGAAAATTCTGACATAAATACTGATTCGTTTGCGATATTAATTTAGTTACGACCGAGCATTGCTAGCGGCAAAATGTACTGCAACCTGCAAGGTTTCCAGAACCAACCCGGATTCGTGCTCAAGGAAATTTCCGTCACCTCAGGCGCCAAGACACGAACCCGCACTTTCCGACCTCCGTATCCCTGGGTACTATTAGACGAAAAAAGTAAATGTTCGAATTAATGGTTATGTAAATACTACCATGGCCTGGAGTGGGACGAAGGTAAAATTCCGTACCACCAAGTGAAAAACACTATTAAAAATGTATTATTTAAAAACGAAATAATTTACGTTGCTGGACCTGAGCAGAAGAAATGACTGAGCAAAATGTGTGATGCGACAGTTGAAATCGTGGACCTACATATCGACTATGGCTGTCCTTCTCTACGCAAGCTTAGTGCAATTTATGATGTGCAGCCATGTGACAAGTTTGAACGAGTATGTGCCTGTACAAACTCGCAGTTAATGCAGAAATGGCACACACAGTGTTAGTTGGAGCCTGCATATATAAAAGGCGTGCATCCGTTCGCGCCTTCAGTTGACGTTCGACCTGCAAGAAGATGTTTACGTTTCATCCTGCTAACGTGTACGTGCGCGTAAGACGTAGCTTCAGCAGTGTCGAGTACAGCTACTGGGATGTCGGGTATCTATGTACATATATGGAAACCTGTGATGGAGGCGCTGAGCATTGGCGGTTTTTGCACTTTCCTGTGTCCTACGAACCGACTCAGCATCTATTAGATTGTTGCGAACCTGGAAACTGTGCCGTCTATCACATTAGACCGCACACAATCCTTCATGCTAGCATCGCTGTGGTAGTCGCCTCGTCTGCACGTGAAACACCAAACATGGTCGTGTTGCAACCTGTTGCGACCTGTGATGCTTCTACACAGACGTCCAAACGACTTGAGTCTCGTCGTCGAATTTCAGGGAGAGAATCTGTTCCAACTAGCACTGAGGCAAAGCCCAGGTGCAGACGTGGTCACGGACGTCATCGACCATTTCTCGCCGGAGTTGTTGATAGCGTAGAAGATGGCCAGCTGGAAACCTGTTACTGATCCCGTGACCTGCGAACCAGTTGGAACAAGAGTCGATGAACCAGTTGGAACCGGAGTCGACGATGCATTTCGTGCAGCATTAAATACTTTGCTTGCGAAAATGCTTAATTCCTTAACCTAATAAGCATTTGAGTAATTTTTATAAATAAATGTGGAAAACTTGAACTTTTGTGTTTTTATTTATATAATTTAAAGGTACCTAATAAAATATAATTTTAAACAGTCAATATTTTACTAATGTAGTATACCAGTAGGCCTCGCGTATATAAGTGAGGTTCAGATGACTGGACCCTCAGTCCACCTTTGGCCGCGGTGTTGTGCGGATCGGATAGTTAGACTTGCATAACATAATAGACCAGTATCTAGCTATTCTTTAGAACTCTATGGAATCATTACTATTATTAACACCGACCTGGATGGAAGGTCTACCATCAACAGTGCAGAGCCCGATGACAACGTCGTCAACAGCTACACCTACTCTCTCAGCACAGCAGGAGATTTCAACATGTGCAACATCTTCCGCAGAGCAGACCTCAAGGCTTCTGAAGTTAACATTTCAGCAGTGTTACAATGGTTGTCAACAGTGCCAGTGACATTGATAAAGGAAGCAGCATCCAACAGTGTTCCATCACCCAACTGCACGTACTGTGACAAAATCAAAAACTTGAAATGATGTGATTATGTAATACACAATTGTAAAAATAACTCTGAACGTATTAAATATCAATGCAACAGGTGTTGTAGTCAGTTCGTACACAACGGAAGATTAAAACGACACATGTGGTTTTGGGACGTGTTGAACATTCATCAGAATCAAGCTGTATCTTCTGTGGCAAAACATTAGCAAATATTCCAAGTGCAATACGGCATGAAATATACCACTGTCCTTTTAATGAAATCGATAATTCTTCTTTATGTGAAAAATGTGGTGTACCAATGAGTCGACCTGATAAACAAAAAAGTCATTTAAAGATATGTCGAGGACTTACTTCGTACTCTATGAAGACTGTTTAAATCGAGAATTGCTCAAGACTTTAGTATATTGCCTGTATTTTTTGGTTTTTGTAGTAGTGTAGAATTTATGAAATAAAGTTTATGTTTGTAAAAGAACTTGTGGTAATTTATTTCTCGAACATGTCACTTTTGTGGTATTTTAAATTAAATTACTTCATTTTGTGCGTTGCCCAAGCATCGATTAATCAGTTTATTAATAAGTGATTTTTTTTTATGAATGTTATAATGTTTTACAAATTTATGGGCAACAAATACAAATTTCCAAGATGGCGGCCATAATGGCTTACTGGAGGCTGGTAGTAGAGGATGTTAAGTCTCTTTTAGGATTTTGAACATGATTCATTGAAATTAATATTTTTTACTTAAAATTAAACATTATTGCAAGGATTGAGTATCGAACCAAGGACAGGAACTGATCGAATCAGTCTGTAAATTGATTGCAATTTTTTTGGTAAATTTTGGAATTGCCCGAAATTTCTAGCTTAATAATTACACAGTTCAAAGCTGGACTCCAAATGACAAGATAGTGGGTGTCACAGTAATAATAATAAATAATTACTGCACTCTAGCAGGTAAGAATTAAACTAACATAATGTCAGCACACTCTAGCAGACGGAAACACGATGGTGGCTCCCAGCAGATGAAGACAAGATGGCGGACATGACATATTACAAGCTGTTGATATATTATACCTTGGTATTAGTGGTGGGAGGTTAATCTGCCAATGGCTACTGTGGAGGAAGGATCTGTGGACGAATTTTTTTTTTTAAATTTTGGCTCTAACCGGGTTCGAACTGAGGACTTCAAGGCGTAAGTGCGTTTTTAAAATATTATTTTATTAAAATTTGATTAATAAATTTTTATTATAATTTTTGAAATTTTTTCCAAATTTCTAGCATAAAAATTGCAGTTTTTCAAGATGGTGGCCGTAACAAAAAGTGCAACATTCTGAAATATAATATGGCGGACATAACATATAGTGTAGCGATGATGTCATAGTCATCCAAGATGGCGGGCATTACAAAATGTGCCAAATTTCTAGAATTAAATATGGTGATCATAACGATATGTGCAACTGTGTTTTTTTTTAGAGATTTTTCATTAAAAACTTGATTATTAAATTTTTTTAATTTTTAAATTTTTGATTAAAATCGGATAATAAATAAAGATTTTCAAGATGGCGGACACGACATTATACTAGCTGACGATATATATACCTTGACATAAGTGATGGGAGGTCAGCCTGCTTGTGGCCTCTGTGGGAGAAGGACCTGTCGCCATTTTTTTTTACCTCGCCGGGTTAGAACCGAGGACTTCAAGCTTCATGACGTATGTGTACATTTTTTTATAAAAATTTCCTGATTTTCTAACATAAAAATTACGAATTTTCAAGATGGTGGCCGTAACGGAAATTGAAACATTTTTTAAAAATAGTTTTAATCAAAATTATATTATTTATTTTTTTGTATTATTTTTAAAAAAATTTCATTAAAATCCTATAATAAATAAAGATTTTCAAGATTGCAGCCGTAACAGAAATTGCAAAGGTGACGACATGATTTAAAATGGCGGGAAACAGAATGGCGGAATGTTCGAGAAAACAAAATGGCTACGATGACGTCATCCAATATGGAGGATCCAATATGGCCGCCGAGGTCCAGGTCAAAGGTCAAGGTCATCCAAGTGGGCCGCCATGGCGTCACAATCTAAGATGGTGGTAGGTACCTTGGCACCTCACCCTGAACCTTGTGCCCGGACATACCATACTATAATTGGATGAAAAAATTGTGCATACTATTCAACTTTACCTTACTACAAAAATAGAGTATTTATTTAACTACTTAATGCACTGTTGACTAGACTTTATAGTTCAAAAGAAAAAAATTTTTTTGTCAATAAAATAAATTGTTCCCATAATTTCAAATTTAATAACAATTGTTAGAAAGAAAAATAATATAACCAACCAAATACAGAATCAAAATTAATTAATATTTTGTAATAATATACATATAGTAGTATGTAAAAGTGGCTCTGGGGACAGGGTTCAGGGTGAGGAGCCGAGTAGCCGACCGCCATCTTGGATTGTGACGTCATGGTGGCCATCTTGGATGACCTTGACCTTTGACCTTAACCTTGACCTTTGTTCTTCCAAATTTGCCCAAAATTTATCACAATTTACTCAAAATTCACCAAAACTTCCAGTTCATTGTAAAAAAATTACGCCAAAAAATCTCAAAAAATTTGTTGATTCGAAAATTAGGATTTCGAAAATCTCAAAATTCTTTTTGCCTTAGAAAGAACACAAATTCCTAAAAATGGCTTAAGCTTCCCATAAGCTGTTTCTAGGAATTAGGATGCAATGTCCGCCATCTTGGATTATGACATCACCATTGCATTTTATGTTATGGCCGCCATTTTGAAAATCTTTATTTATTATTCGAGTTTAATGAAAAAACTCTAAAATTTAAAAAAAAATAACTAATCAAAATGTAATGAAATATTATTCAAACCATGCACTTACGCCTTGAAGTCCTCGGTTCAATCCCAGCGAGAGCAAAAAAAAAAAATGTCGATAGATCCTTCTTCCACGGAAGCAACCAGCAGACTGACCTCCCACCACTTATGCCAAGATATATATCTATATATCGTCAACTAGTATGATGTCATGTCCGCCATCTTGAAAATCAGTAATTATTATCCGATTTTTATAAAAAAAATTAAATTCATAAAAAAATTATTAATTTAAATTTAATAAGATATTACTTAAAAACTACCGTTGCACATATCGTTACGGTCGCCATCTTGTATTCTATAAATAAATCATGTTTCGTTACGCCCACCATATTGGTTGAGTAAGTTGTCATCGTTACACATTTCGTTACGACCACCATATTGGATTCTATAAATGTTGCATGATTCGTTACGGCCATCTTGTACAACCGTAATTTTTTTGCTAGAAATTTGGAAAACTTTCAAAACTTATAATAAAAAAAATTTATTAATCACATTTTAATAAAATAGCCTCGTAGTCTCGTAACCTTATAGACCCGTAGTCGCGTAGTCTCGTAACCTAATGGATCGTAGTCGCGTAGTCATGAGGCCTTGGAGACTCGTAGACTTGTAGCTACGTAACCAAGTAGCCTTGTAATCTTATAACATAATGCTGTTTGAGCTGTTGGAGCCAAAGAGAAAATTCAGCTGAAGACAGATGCAGCAATTGGAACCTTGTAGACTTGAACCTTCGTAGTCAAGTATTCATGTAGACAGGCAGTCCTGTAGTCTCGTATCTTCGTAGCCTCCTAGTCTTGTAGTCAAATAGCGCTAGGCCTAAGACTATTTGGATCCAAATACTCATGATGTCATTGATTGATGGAGCCAAAGACAGTTGGAGCCAATGACTTTTGGAGCCAAAAGACTGTTGGAGTCATAGACTAATGGAGCCAATGACTATTGGAGCCAATGACTTTTGGAGCCAAACTACTTTTGGAGTCATAGACTGATGGAGCCAATGACTATTGGAGCCAATGACTTTTGGAACTAAAAAATATTGGATTCATAGACTATTGGAGGCATTATATCTTACCCTAACATTGTCGATCGCATTCTACTGAGTTGATTGTACGTGAAAAAGCACCTCCTTTTCGTTAAATGCGCTTGCATTTTGTAGATTTTCCAACTAAATGTACTTCCTTTTCATTAAATGCTTAACCTGCGTGAACATTGCGTAGTCATTACGTGTAAATTGCGTACATTGCGTGTACATTGCGTGTATTGCGTGTCAATTGCGTGAACATTGTGTGTTGGAGCGAATGGAGCTTTGGAGCTCTTGGAGCACTTGAAGCTGACGGGCATTTTGAGCATTGGAGCCAAATGTAGATGGATCTCATGGCGCGAATTGAAGAACTTGGAGCCCAGCGTATATTGGTGAGATAGAATTCCTGTGACGAGAACGTATCACATCGCATAGAATTTTTTCCATCAGTGATCTGCATTACGACAATAATTTTCCTTGTCCTGAGCGTGATGGTATTAGCTCACCCGATCGTGAGGAAGAACATAAATTGAAGGATGCTAATGGCTTCGGGAAGACTGAAACTAATGGAAGTATCAACACCGTGAAAAGTGAGAATACATTCAAGCCTATATTCAGTAGATCCTCCATTCTTTGTCAAAATGATGGACTCCTAAAAAGGAAGCATGAAGACGATGAAGACACTTCGACATCATCGATAGCGAATTCATACGGTAATCTGGGTGAAGAGGATGTCTTCTACAGTGATTGTTACAGTGACTCTGAGGCTGTTGACAAAGGCATAGACTGTGATGAAGCACCTAGAGCTGACAAGATCGAAGAATGTGGCGATGTCCTGAGACCGAAACGATGGAAACGTCGTGTTATAATAAATAAATCTGATAATGCTTATTATGATCACTGGGACGATTGTGATATTAACAGTTTTTATAATAAACAAGCAAGTAAGATGGTGGTAGAAGAGATTGATTACACATCATGGAAAGATGCAAACATATTGGTTGACCGGCTAAGACTTCTACATGACTCGCTTTGTGCAGGAAACTATTCGTGCATCAAAGAAATATCCTTCATACTCAAAGAACTGAGGAAAGCTGGCTACATACAATAATGGCTTCTTTTACTTGTATTTGTGTAATGTTGAGAAGTAATTAAATATTGAAAGTAAAAATTTAATGTTTTTATTTCTTGTATTCTGATTTCCAACTAAGCCTGTGTGTTTCCGCTAATGTATGTGTGATCATTCCGTTTTCTGTGTGTAATGTGTGTATACGTTTCCTTTCCTGTGTGTACTGTGTGTACGTTTCGTTTCCTGTGTGTACGTTCTGTTTCCTGTGTGTACTGTGTGTACGTTCCGTTTTCTGTGTGTACTGTGTGTATACGTTTCGTTTCCTGTGTGTACTGTGTGTACGTTTCGTTTCCTGTGTGTACTGTGTGTACGTTCCGTTTCCTGTGTGTACTGTGTGTACGTTTCGTTTCCTGTGTGTACGTTCCGTTTCCTGTGTGTACTGTGTGTACGTTCCGTTTCCTGTGTGTACTGTGTGTACGTTCCGTTTCCTGTGTGTACTGTGTGTACGTTCCGTTTCCTGTGTGTACTGTGTGTACGTTCCTTTTCCTGTGTGTACTTTGTGTACGTTTCGTTTCCTGTGTGTACTGTGTGTACGTTTCGTTTCCTGTGTGTACTGTGTGTACGTTCCGTTTCCTGTGTTTACTGTGTGTACGTTCCGTTTCCTGTGTGTACTGTGTGTAAGTTCCGTTTCCTGTGTGTACTGTGTGTACGTTCCGTTTCCTGTGTGTACTGAGTAATCATTACATTTATTGCATGTAAATTGCATGTATTGTGCGTACATTGCGTACATTACGTGTTGGAGCTGATGGAGCTGTTGGAGCACTTGTAGCTAATGGTCAATTGAAGCATAGGAGCAAAATGTAGATGGATCTCATGACGTGATTTGTAGCTCTTGGAGCCTGGCGTATATTGGAGAGATCAAATTTTTTTTCGATCAAATGATCCTCTTTTTTAATTTGTAGATTTGACTCTAGTATTATTGTAAATGGTTCTTGATTTGACTAGCGTATTATTCCAACCGGTGCATGTATATAAACGAGTCCTAGACAGCAGGACGCTCAGTTTGTTACTGCCGTCGACGGTGTAAGGATCGCCTAGTTTTTTTTTCTGGTGCATAAGTCGTGTAATTGCCTGTTCTTGAGACTTCGATGGCATCTTTACCGACTTTCACGACGAACTCGATGGAGGTTGTACCATCGACTGCGGGAACCATGACGTCAGCGCCGACGATGTTGGAGCAGATCCCGTTGGCAACGCCGATGACAACACTGGAGGAGACTTCGATATGTGCTGTTCCACCAGCAGAAGAGACTTTAATGCCGGTAGTGCTGGCTGTGCAGGAAAACTCGACGAACTTCGTTTCGCCCTCGATGGAGGCTTCAATGGATGCCGAATCGACAACAACTAACGAACATCGGTGCTGTTACTGTGACAAGATTTTCTCAAACAGCAGCAATGCTCGACGACACGAGAGGAGCGAATGTGCCAAGAACCTATATCGTAAAATGTTTGTTTGTGAGAAATGTCATGAGCAGTTTGCCAGAAAAGATAATATGAAAACGCACATGAAGGCATGCAAAGGTCTTGCTGTGCGGCAGAAAGTAAAGGTTTCGTCGCAACAACGATGCATCGATGTGCATAAGAGTATGCCTGGAAATGGTACTACTGCTGCAACGCCTGTATCTGGATCAGGTCTGAAAGGCTCGTCTTCATCACCACGGTATCCTTGCAGCTACTGTGATACGTCGTTCGCATTTTCCCATGATGCACGAAGACATGAGCGGAGCAAATGCACGAAGAATCCTTCTCGAATGAAGTTTCGCTGTGATGAGTGTCATGAATGGTTTACTCGAATTGATAATTTGCGACGACATGCGAAAAACTGTAAAGGTGAAGTCCGTGTGCCTACTGCTGAACTACCTGCAGAAATTTCGACTCCTCGGTTTAGGTTGAAGGCTCGTGAGCGTACAAGCAAGAAAACCGATGTGCAGCAACCGATTGGTATGACGTCTGAACAGGAAAATAAACCTAAGACTGTGTTCGGAGCATTACAAGTTGCATCGGTCTTTCGGCTACTTCTGAGGCAAGAAAACCGTACTGTGTATTTTGTGCAGGTTTACTTAGTGCACATAGCTTACATAACTTAACTCGCTGTGTAATGTCCCGGTGCATTCCTTCCCAAATAAAATGGCGTCGGATACCTTGAATGGTTTTATAAATACCTAAATGAGCACCGAGAGGTGAACTATGGTAATATGTGAAAATCATATCACGCAGATTTTGTGGAAGGACAATTTTAAGGTGCCTTGACTGTTGTGTACGTTTTTGTAGAAGACCTTTAGCTAACTTATAAAATTTCGGAGCTGTACCAGTTTTAACTCGTTCAATTATTTTTGCCAAATATGGGTCGGCTTGTTGATGTGTTTGTATACCCTGAAAAGCTAAGGGGAAATCAGTTAGGAGTGCCTGACACGAAATCTGAGGTTCCTCCTGAGATATTGTTTCGGAGGGGTTCTCGAACATTCGAGAAAGTGTGTCAGCCACAATTTTTTGAGTACCGCGAATATGTTGAATATTAAATTTGAGAGAAGAAATTTTTGTGATCCACCTTCCAAGTTTTCCTAATTGTTTAGGGTGAGCTAACAGCCAGGCGAGTGCCTGATTATCAGTTTCCAATAGAAATTCCTTATGTTCCAGAAACTGTCGGAATTTATCAATACCAAAAACTACTGCTAAACATTCCAATTCATACACCGAAGATGCTTTCCTTTCCTGAAAAGTTAATGTACGTGAGGCGAAGGCAATGGGTTGCCTGGCACCATCTATTTCCTGAGACAATACCGCCCCTATAGCAACACTTGAGGCGTCTGTTTGTAAAATAAAGGGTTTACTAAAATCTGCCATGCGCAGAACAGGTGGATTCGCTATAGCTTCTTTCATGAAATTAAATGCCTTGTCTTGTTCAGGACCCCAAATATATTGTGTATTTTTCTTACGTAATGCATTCAAAGGTGCCGCATGCTCGGCGAAATTTGGTATGTATTTGGCATAAAAATTAGCCATTCCAATAAAACGATCTATGCCCTTTGTGTCTTTAGGTGGTTTGAATTCCCTGATCGCCTGTGTTCGTTCTGGATCAATTGTAACACCTTTGTGTGATACCAAATGTCCAAGAAAAGATATTTCGGAAGCAGCAAATTTTACCTTTTTTGTATTTACAGTGAGGCCTGCCTTGCGCAGTCTTTCAAGGACAAGAGTCAGATGCTGGATGTGTTCCTCAAAAATTTCTGAATAAATTACAAGATCATCTAAATAATTGTAAACAAATTTAAATTTAAAATCACCTACTACTTGTTCAAGAAGTCGTGTGAGTACTTGAGCACCTGTGGCCAAGCCAAAAGGTACCACATTATACTGGTAAAGATTCCAAGGTACGCAAAATGCGGTAATAGGTTTTGAGTCTTGCGTGAGTGGGATCTGATGGTACGCCGAATTGAGATCGAACACACTGAAATACCTGGCCTTACTAAACCAATGAAAGGCCGAGTTCAAATCTGGGAGGGGTGTTTGCGGTATTTTAATCTGTTTGTTCAGTTTTCGATAATCAGTGACGAAACGTTGTTCCGTGCCCTTGGGCACTAGAAATGCAGGTGAACTGAAAGGAGAATTAGAAGGTTCTAATACCTTATTATCTAACATTTTCTGTACGTGTTTTCTCATAATTTCCAATTTAGGACCTAAAAGTTGATAAGGGTGACTTTTGACTGGCGTGGTATCAGTCAATTCAATTTGATATTCAATTAGGTTAGTTCGACCTAATTTCTTAGTTAGCACATGTGAAAATTCACTACACAAATCTCGAATAGCAACTTGTTTACTGGGCTCGAGTTGATCCAGGGACAAAGAATTTTTCTCGTCAGTGTTGGTAGAAACTTTAGTAATTTGTCCTGACCTTTTATTTTCAGGTTCCACAAATGATATGACAAAATTTTTATTAAATTTAAATACAAAACTTCCTGCTTGTAGATCAATTAAAATACCTGTTTTAGCGATGAAGTCGGAGCCTAGAATAAGCTGCGTGGCTAAGTTTTCTGCCACAAGAAAAGGGAAATTCCAAGTGAATAATTCTATCCTGATTTTCACTATAGCCACTTTGGATATACTAATTGGTTCGTCCGGTGCAGTAAAACAGCGCACATCCGTGACTTCTGTTTTCAGAACCTGCTTGTTCTTCTGTAATTCCCTAAACAAATCGCCTGAAATAAAACTACGAGTAGCTCCTGTATCTATCAGACCAATAATTTGATTTTTGCCAAACATTGCTTTAGTGTATGGTAATACAGTTCGGACGTGACCGAAAATGTTGTGACACTTACGTTTTCCTTTGTTAGTCAGGCTAACACATGTTTTGCAAATTCTTGTGAATTACTCAGAATTTTCTTTATGATTAATTTGCTGTGTTATAATCTTCTGTTTGTGTTTTCTGTCTTTTTCTGTGTATTTCTTTCGTTTATTTTTCTTGTGTTTTTGTTTTCCTGTGTTATGCCTTTTTTGATTTTTGTTTTGTTTTTGTGATTCGTTAGTATGCACATTATGAACAGAAAAATTCCTCTCGGATGAAGTTTTAGGTGGACCAGGTAGAAATTTGCCTGGCCACCGCCTTACGCGTTTTTTGCCTTGTTGAAATTTGGTTTGAAATTTTTGTGGTTACATTGCTCAATGTAATGTCCTGTTTGCTTGCAATAATTACAGAAAGGTGTTTGTTGTTGTATGTTCTTGTTTGAACTATACTTATTATTTCTGTAGTAGTTTGTTTTCTGTTGTGGGTGGCTATTCTGTTGTTTCGTGTATGGAAAACTATTTGCACTTTTCTGCCTGAGAATCATGCTTATCCACGGACTTCGCTGACCTGTTTCTCTGAGTGTCTGCATATTCGTAACTCATGGCCTGTATGCAGAGTTGATCTAGTTCTACAAAACTCCGTGGCCTAGCCTGGAAAACAGCGCGTGAGCGCTCTGCCTGATTTAGTCCGTCTACTATGCAACTAACTATTTCGCTCTCTGATACGCCCAATCTGAGAACCGCCGCGGCTTCTCTGATTGATGCTACATAGTGCGGCAATGCTTCATTACTTCGCTGTAGCCTGTTGTACCATTCCAAACGGTAATTTGTCAAAAGTCTGGCAGGTGTAAAAAAATTCAAAATTTTTTTTTTGTGGTATTTGTCAAAAGAGTAACTATTTTCTATTGCTTGACTCGTTCTTTCACTCAGTGGTGGTTGGGTGTAGGGAAAAACTATCTCCAACAACTGTTTGTCAGGAATGCCCCCTTTCTGTCTGATTTTAAGTAAGTGCCTTATGAATTCGATTAATTTATCTGGGTCAAGACCACTTGTTTCTGGAAAACCAACAAGTAATCTCTCGACTGGATGGGCAATTTTCCCATAACAGCTATACTCAGCCGCCCTTGGCGTAACTGGTAAGGTTGTTTCTGGTTGATTCTGCGTTGTTGGCGGAGGTGGGGATGAAGGATGTGCAATTTGCGCGGTGGGGATGGTAGGGATTGGAGTTCCTTGCCCGGATGTCAATAAAGAATGAAACTGGGAATATGGATTAAAATATGGCTGGTTTGTGGCGAATGGGAAAAACAAATTTTGTTGTGTTAAAGGATGTGGATTTGCAGGCAAGTTACCGGAAAATGTGACACTGGTGATGGGAGCTGTAGAAGCATGCATGCCTGAGGGAATTTGAGTGGTGGCTGCTGGGATGGGAGGGGTTGAAACCGTGATGAGTGATTGAGATGTTGATGTTGATGAAATGGGCGGAACCTGCCTGGTTTGACACAAAGATACTTGTGTGTCGGGTTGCCTTATTTCCTGAGGAAATTCCGGATTTTCACTCTCTACATTTCCTAGTGTTTCCATTCCTAGGTTTTCTGCCTGGGCATTGTTGGCCCGGAGGTCCTGTTGAGTTTCTAATTGGGCTGCCCTAGCTTTCAATTTAATTTGGAAGGCGTTTGTCTGTTGCAGACAACGATTTAGCTCTGTTCGATAAACACCATTGAGCACATCTGCGGAAAGTACCACAAGATTTTCCAGTCGTCTGGTGACATGCTCTAATCGCATAATGTGTCGCTTTACATTGGGCAAATTCTCTTCCACATCTGAATAACTTACGAAAGCAGCTATGTCGTAAAATTTGGAGCAAGCTATGTTGAATTCCTCGAGTATTTCTAAATTTAGATTATGTACTGAGGTAGGTAACTTATCACGTACTGCGGCTCGAAGCCTTTTTTGCAGCTCTTGCGCATTTCCAGTAGTTGGTAAATTACGCAACTGCAACTCGTAACTTAATTCATCTACTAGTAATAGCTCCGGAGTAATCATCCTGTCCGGATTCATAGTATTACACAAAACAAAACACTACCCACTTAAAATTATCTCTTACTTTAAACTTAAAAATACACTTAAATATAGCTTATGATTAAAACAATTGCTTTATTGCGTGGGAAGTATGTGCCTTCATAGTTTATTATTATTATTACTACGCGCGTCGGGAAATGAACAGTGTACTCGGGTGTAACAAGCTGTCAGGTTAGCTTGCACAACACGGTACCTACAATGAACGTCACGTCAGCCGGCAGGACTGACCTTGGCGCGCAGCGCCTTTAACAAGGGGAGTGGGGGGGGGGGAGTATCTTGTCCAGCGGACACGTCTCTGTTGATAAGCCACGCGCGTGGGCTGAGTCGCGTGGGTGGGCAGCCAGCTGCCTCTCGGCTCGCGCTCAGATGTAAACACAGACTGAAGTGCAGCAAAACTTATGATAATTTTAAAATTCAATGGTCAATTTAGCTACTAAGTGTATCAGCGGACAGTTCACAAATTACTTATTACAAAAATATTCTAAGTGACAAAAAATTAAATTTTTTTTTATTCAATTTTTTTTTTTTTAAATTTTAATTTTAGGTATGACCTTTCAACTTAGGTATGCCTATAGACGTAACCACGCTCTGCTACCATTTTGTAATACCCCAAGTGTCTTGAAGAATAATTAAATAATAAGGTAAAAAGATTTGGAAACTTTGATTACTGGGGCCTTCAATTAATAACCATAAAAGTCAACAGAGGCGACACTAGGAGTAAACAAAGAAAATTTAGAGACTCCCTACGAATACTTGGGAGTAAAAGGATCGTTATTATATATTAAATAAATAAAAACAACTGTTACGTCTATGGACTTCCTTATTTTATTAATCATTATTCTTTCTTTTTTATAGATTGACTTTTCCTTAGTTACATCGGTTTTTTATTGATAAGTGATCTTATTTAAATCCCTCACAATTACACTAACTATATTATATATATTTTTAGAACTTATTGATTATCGGGCCGGCCCTGAATGTTTAACAAAAATAACAATACTTAAAAAACATGAATGAAATCAACATTGGTAACTTTAAAGGTTGTTTATATAGTCCTTCCAAAACATAATATAAATTTCTTCTCCTCGAACTACTTTTTACTGTCCGCTGCCTTAACTGGGTTACACTATTTTTGAGTTCGTGAATAAAAAGATAGAATTATGCGGGTATCACCCGGGGCTGTAAGTAGACGGTGATCGAGGTAGTAGGCCTAAAGATGGTGGATTCTGCGCAGGAACCGACTCCAGAGGTTCTGGCAGAGGATTTTGGTTGCCCCAAACTTGGAACCCTGTCTGAAACAGAAGTCCAAATTCCAAAGAATTAGACCTGTTTCCAGACAGTATACTTAAATGGTGCAAAAGGCCAATAGAGGGAAATTAAAAGGGGGGGGTGGGATGATGTCAAGACTTACCAAAACAGGGTGTTGGTCCTGGCGCTCAGGATAGGGCGTCTCGTCTCCGCAAACTCGAACCACGATTCGCGGTAGCCACGGAAGTCATCACGAATAATTAGAAAATAATTTATATAAAAATACTAAGTTTCTCTACTTTCAAATAAACTACTGATTGGTTAATAATTTTAGCTAGGGACTCCATCCCTCTAGTCTGAGAAGACTACATAATATACGATGTCGATGATTCGCCGAAGATCGCAGATACAAACGGTACCAGTCAGTCAGGAGGCGCGCACCGAAGTAAGTTCAGAGCGGGATATCACCAGAATATCATAAGCGCGGGGTCTCTAGAGAATGGGAGGGGGGTTAGGCTCTGAGCCGAAAATTACCGAGTCCACCCGAAGGTGTCCGGCATAAAAAAATTAGATCTTACTGGAGTGACTGCGCGACTGAGGCGCTATCTTTTGGTGGCGAGCAGAAGTACTAATAAATCGACTTGTGGCCGACGAGTGTGTCAAGCTAGGGGGTAATGGAGTAACCAGTGGTGCCACCTAGCAGCCTGAGACATAAGGAGGGGAAAGGTTGTCGTTACCTCCGCGCGAGCACGGTAGTGTCGGCGCTGCCGACGCCTCACAAGTGGCATTAGTTACCACAGCCGTCGCTAGGTGTCGCTAAATTCCAGAATCGTAACTGCGGCTGTCAAGCCTGAGATGGCCTTGACTTCGGTTAACGTACCCGTGCGGTCGTCGCTCCTAGCCACACTTCTGAGAAGAAGGTGGTGGGTGAGCAGGAGGAGGAGGATGGCTTCAAAAAATGCATGGTCTGTGGGACACAAGGCCCACGGGATCCTCCTGTCGTGTCTTGCTGCTAGTGAACCTTATACCGATTCGTGACAGAGTTAGCAGGGCTCAGCACTGCTTCACAAGCTGCTGTAGGCAAAAGGTAGTCACGCGAAGAAATAAAGTTACCGGCCCCGACGTGCCTGGAGGCGGGAGAAATATTAGCCAGAATGCTAGCCTAGCATGAGGCTGGGAAAGAGAATCAGCTCGCCTCTGAGAACAGAGGCTGAGGGCCTGGCCGTAAAGAAAATAGGATGAGAGAAAAAGAAAAGAAAAAATATATATATTTTCAAAAATATTTAAAATACAAAATTTTGAATAAAACGTGCCTAAATCCCCAATAAACGGCACAAAGTGAATGATAATGGCTTCTACTTGGCGCAGTCTGCATTTCGTGGAACATTGAAGGACTATTATTATCTAAATACGTTCGGTGAGTCGAAGGACATTTGTACTTTTCTTGATGATATTAGACAGGACATAATCAATCAGCTTACTGATGATGTAGCAACAAAAGGTCCATTAAAATATAACTTGTGGTTGGACTGTCTATATGGAAAGCCATATCCGTTAGATGAGAAAGTGAAGAAGTGTGCATTCAAGACATCGGCTGCAGTAATTTACAGTTCTGACGATGTGAAGCAAACTGTTAAAAACGGTATCCAGAAACTCTGCCAAGAAGAGGAGAACTATGTCAGTAAAGGTTCTGGTTGGACTCTGTCTAGTATAAACCGATTGGAGCTAAGAATTAGTCATTTCACACCGATGCGGAACTAAATGATTGATTATAAATTTGTTAGCTTTCGTAAGTGATCCTGTAGTAGAATAGAAATTATGTAATAAATATTATGTTTGTAAAAGAACTTGCGGTGTTTTTATTTTTTCAAACCTGACACTTTAGTGGTACTTTTTTAAAATATTAAAGTTGTTTTGTATCGGCCAGGGTTCGAACCAAGGACCTTAGTCGATCTAATCAATTTTTAAATTAATGGGTGATTTATTTAATGAATTTTGGAATTTTTCCCGAATTCCTAGCTAAATAATTACGGATTTTCAAGATGGCGGCCAAATGACAAGATGGCGGGTGCCACAGTAATAAATGATTACTGCACTCTAGCGGATAAGAATTAAACTAACATGTCATCAGCGCGCTCTAGCCATCGATACAATGATGATGGCTTCCAGCATCGAAGACAAGATGGCGAACATGACGTCATACTAGGTGACGATATATATATGCTTTGAAAAAAAGTGGTGAGAGTCAGTATGCCAGCAGCCACTGCGGGGGAAGGATCGGTCGTCATTTTTATTTTTTTTGCCCTCACCGGGTTCGAACCGAGGACTCCGAACTCCGTGTCGTAAAAGTATATTTTTTATTAATAATTTATTAAAATTTTATTATTTGAATTTTTTTATAAATTTTAAATTTTTTTCATTAAAATCGGATAATAAATAAAAAAGTTAAAGATGGCGACCGTAACGAAAATTGCAACGGTGACGTCATCATCCAATATGACGGAAAACACATCGCCGGAATGTTCGAGAAAACAAAATTACGTCATCCAAGATGGCGGATCCAAAATGGCCGCTGGGGTCAAGGTCAAGGTCAAGGTAAGTCCTGATAGAGGCTTAACTGAGGCTTGAGTTAAGGATGCTTAAGCCTCTTCTAGGACATTTCTAGCCGCTGGGATTTTTACGGAATAAAACGGGAATTTTTCCCTCGAAACGGGAATTTTTCCCTCGAAAACGGGAAATTTTGAGTCATTTTGAGTCAATTTTGAGGAATTTTGAGGAATTTTGAGTCAAAAATGGCCGCCGTGACGTCACAATCCAAGATGGCGGACACCGACAATCACAATCCGCACAATCCACAGCCTGAAGCCTGTTTCAGCTCCGCCATTCATATACTACTGACGGGGCTATCGACGTACGGCGTTAACGTCACTAAATATTGGTGCAGCCGGCCATACCTGAGTCCTGGTACAAGGAAACTTCTCAACCTTATAATTCGCGATAAAGTTGTTACCGCGCGCTGCCTTCATTTGCTGACGTACGGAGTATGTACTTATTTCTCGCGTTTAACTACAACTTCGTAGGTACACGCGACGCTGATCTGCTACAAACAGCCGAATACCTCACGGGAATTATTGCCGAATCACTCCATCTTCCCGGCGTCAGAATCGCTCTCTTTTATTTGTATTTAAATTTTGCTTTGTCGGTACTAGCCGACCAATCCAAACGTCGACGCTAGGCGTCTTTATTACAAGCGACCAATTATAATGTTATTGTTTCGAAACACGGCGGAATGTTGTTGATCTAATGCGTCGTCATGGCAACGTCCGAGGCCGTTAACGCTCGCGACCATGCCAAGCAAAACACTGCCGAAAGTCCGGGAAACGAAAACAAAACAAATGAGCATCAAAACAGTTGCAGTGAACCTGTAAATACCGTAGTATAATAGGCTATAGGGCTATACTTTACTAATTTTTTTTTAAATTATTATAAAATATTAAAATGACAACTATGAGAAAGAACCGTTCACTTCAACATTTGGCATGCACTAAAACACGTTTTTATTTTGGTTGTGGACGCTTTGCATCTGTATGTATATGCGTTATCAAAATATTGGCTACATACCAGCGAGGAAAACATCAATCCATGCCCACATTACTGTTGATGTATTGTTATGTTGTACGTTCGCTGTTATGTGAGCACCTTTTAAACTAACAAGAAATACATTTAACTTATAAAATATATATTTTATCTATTATAATCTGTTTTGCAGCTAGCTAGTTAAAATTGGTAATTATTAAAACTACGTCATTGTATTAGGAAGATAAATAAGATTAAGTTGATCATATTTATAGTTCTAACAGTTCTAAGTAACTTTATTCAATCGTTCATTCTAGAAATAAATATGATTTACATAAGCCAGTGAAAGAAGACAACGTGGTAGTGTTACTAACACACTTATATGAACTGCGTGACAACTAAGCTAATTCAAATTAAAATCTTGAAATTTTAGAACTTACGTAAAATAATTTCGGCCGCTTTCAAATCCTGCAAACGCCCTCCCAAAGTTCAGCACAAAAAAATTTAACGTAAGATTGATTTTTTAAATCTATACTGCATCATGCTAAGAATTTTAATAACATGGAAACATTTAGGCACATATAAAACATTTGTATATTATTTGGTTTTTAGGTACAATTTGAAACTAAAATATTTAATTGAGTTTAATGTGGGATAATAACTAAGCCTTAACTGCCATGTGATGCAATATCCAGGAAAGACTCAATATACATCTAATTCAATCAAACGCTTATAAACATACATTTTAAGCCACGATAGACCCTTGTAAAATCGTGCCTGTCAAATGTGTGGAACTGTAGACTTTTATCATCAACACGCATTATAAAAATCATGTGAGTCATTTTGCTGCCTAGTATTTATTTCCAGCTGTTCACGCTGTTGTTTGGTTAAACCAAGCCTGGCCAAAAATTCTGCCTTCTGTTGTAGCAGTTCTTCTGGGGTAATGTCAGGTGCTTGAGCATTTGGTCCAAAATCTTGGTCTGTGTGTATTCTCTTGTATTTTTGGGGAAATATATTGTGTTTAGCCTTTTGGTACTTTGTTCCTTCTTTCCTGATCCAGACTAACGTACCTCTTCCTTTTTAGCTGGTATGTTTTTGAGAGCATACCTGAACTGGTTCCAAACAGTGTCTTGTATAGCTTGTACTGGGCAATTCCGGTATTGTGTTGAACTACAGCGCCTTCACATCTAGCTTCATAGCTTCGTCTTCCTGTAAAGTTAATTCTCTTGCCGCCTACAAACTTTGCAACTGCGTGATTATAATGCTCGGCATAATTGCTATCTACATTTTTCAGTAAACTAGATGCATTGTTGCTCAAACTCCGGCTATCATCTTTAAGTTTTTGAAAGAGACCACAAGCTATCAAGTCGGGTACAGGTTCTTGAAATTTCTTTTGTCTGTGCCATCACAAAAATACTGTGCGAATCTACTGTGGTCACCAA